>NW_028159442.1:154103-226603 GCF_964263955.1 Coregonus lavaretus
GGGTTGGCAGAGGAGGAGTTGGTAGAGGAGGAGTTGGCAGAGGAGGGGTTGGCAGAGGAGGGGTTGGTAGAGGAGGAGTTGGTAGAGGAGGAGTTGGCAGAGGAGGGGTTGGCAGAGGAGGGGTTGGCAGAGGAGGGGTTGGTAGAGGAGGGGTTGGCAGAGGAGGAGTTGGCAGAGGAGGGGTTGGCAGAGGAGGAGTTGGTAGAGGAGGAGTTGGCAGAGGAGGGGTTGGCAGAGGAGGAGTTGGTAGAGGAGGAGTTGGCAGAGGAGGGGTTGGCAGAGGAGTTGGTAGAGGAGGAGTTGGTAGAGGAGGAGGTTAATGATGAAAGAGATGAAGAGGAGGAGGAGAAGGAGGAGAGAGAAGAGGTGGAGGAGAGCGATGACAAGAGATCTGAATCTGATTTTGAAGAAGGCAGAAGTGTTGATAGTCATCCATCATCAGATAGCAAAGTCTGTTCCAGTGGCAGGATGTTAGAGGAAGTCTGTTATATAGAAGAGGAGGGAGAGGGCACCTGGGAGGAGCAGAACTATGATGAGGTGGAGCGGGTGGAAGAAGAGGAGGCAGCAGAGGTAGGGTCTGAAGTATCAATGTCAAGGAAGTCAATGAAGTCTGGAAAGTCAGAGAAATCAGAGGTATGGTCTGAAGTATCAATGTCAAGGAAGTCAATGAAGTCTGGAAAGTCAGAGAAATCAGAGGTATGGTCTGAAGTATCAATGTCAAGGAAGTCAATGAAGTCTGGAAAGTCAGAGAAATCAGAGGTAGGGTCTGAAGTATCAATGTCAAGGAAGTCAATGAAGTCTGGAAAGTCAGAGAAATCCATCAAGTCAGAGAAATCAGTAAAGTCAGATAAATCAGAGCTAGAGTGTAAAGCATCAGAGCAGGGTGGAAAGGAGTCAAAGAAATCAATGAAGTCAGAAAAGTCAACAAACTCAGTAATAAAAGATAAGTCAGAGAAATCAAAGAAATCAGTAATAACAGATAAGTCAGAGAAATCAATGAATTCAGTCAATTCAGAAAAGTCAATGACTTCAATGCAGTCTGCAAATTCAGATAAGTCTGCTGTAGAGTGTAAAGTCTCAGAAGACGAGGAGGTTGACGCAGTGTCCAACAACTCCTCCTCTGGAGCCATAGACCTCCGCAGGGTCAACGGTCAGGGTCTAGACGCCTCCAACGAAGGAGAGGAAGAAGAGGATGAGGAAGAAGAGGTCAGAGGTCAAGACTGCTCCCATCCTGTGGAGATATCTCAGGAGCTTCTAGACTTCGTCAACACTGCTCTGAACTCCTCCTCCCTGATGTTCACCTACGACCCTAAGGGTAACCTGCGGATCGAGCCGGAGAGGGCAACCAGGGTCGTCCATACCAAACAGATGTTTATATTTAACGGGAGCGTGGACAGCCAGTACGGCCTGAAGAGACTGCCCAGCCCCAACACCTCTGACCTGTCTGACTACAGACCTGAGACGTCCAGCAGCGGAGGGTACAAGAACCAGGCGTCAGTGGACATGTCCACGGAGAGCGAAGACGGAGACAAGGAGGAGGCAGGGAGACACTCGCCTGGCTCTCGACCTATCAGACAGACTAGTGACAAGCAGAGTAAAGCCAGTACCACCTCTCTGGAGCTCTGGGCCTCTAAACCCTCGTCAGAAACTAAAGCAGATCAGTTAGAGAATCCCGAGAGTCTTGAAGGGAAGAGGCCCACAAGGAGCTTTGAGTCTCGTGACTCTGGGGCTAAAGTCTCTGGGGAGAGCCTGTCGTACGTTAGCGGGTCCAGCTCAGTGAAGACAGAACCAGGACCAGAGCCAGTCAGGATGATCGATCAGGGGCGATGGCTGCTCAAGGAGGGGGGCTCTCCTGAAGGGGTGGGAGGAGCGTGGCAGAGCGCAGCAGACTCTAAGAGCCTCCCTGACTCTAGTGAGGGGGTCCTGATTGACCAGGGGCGTTGGCTCCTTAAGGAGAATCACCTAATCAGGAAGTCTCCCCCGGTTCCCATGGGGATGTACGGTAACCTTGACAACACGTCTGTGGATACGACCCAGGATAACAACAGTGAGGAGGCTCGAGCCTACGACCACCACTCCTCTCACCACTCTGCCTGTTCCCACCACCACCACCTCAACCCCCTGGCTGTCCTCTCCTCCTCCGAGCTAGAGGAGCTGGCCCGACCTCCGACCCCTAAGTGCACCTACTACAACATGTCTCATAGCAGCGACTCAGACCCCTTCCTGGACGACCTCAGCCTCAACGGGAACGGGGCCAGGGAGAGGTCAGAGGGAGGGGATCAGGGAGAGGTCAGAGGGAAGGAGCCAGGGAGAGGTCAGAGGGAAGGGGTCAGGGAGAGGTCAGAGGGAAGGGATCAGGGGTTGCAGAGCAGGTGTAAGAGGGAGACAGCTGTGGAGACATCCCGGACCTGGGCCAGGAAAAACGGCAGCATGTCGTCGTTCGCCTCGGTGGAGTTCAGGATGCCGGACGGCAGGGTGCATCCGGAGGCGGGGCTGGCTGGGTCAGGGGCTGCTGTGGAGCAGAGTACCAGGACTGCAGTGGGCAGGGCTCTGCAGGTACAGGGCAGTCTGGAGTCTCTACGCTGTGGACCGCATTGTCCTATACTATAATGACTGCAATACAGACCTGTCCCATACTATAATGACTGCAATACAGACCTGTCCCATACTATAATGACTGCAATACAGACCTGTCCCATACTATAATGACTGCAATACAGACCTGTCCCATACCATATACAACACAGACCTGTCCCATACCATATACAATACAGACCTGTCCCATACCATATACAATACAGACCTGTCCCATACCATATACAATACAGACCTGTCCCATATCATATACAACACAGACCTGTCCCATACCATATACAATACAGACCTGTCCCATACCATATACAACAAAGACCTGTCCCATACCATATACAATACAGACCTGTCCCATATCATATACAATACAGACCTGTCCCATACCATATACAATACAGACCTGTCCCATATCATATACAACAAAGACCTGTCCCATACCATATACAATACAGACCTGTCCCATACCATATACAATACAGACCTGTCCCATACCATATACAATACAGACCTGTCCCATACCATATACAATACAGACCTGTCCCATACCATATACAATACAGACCTGTCCCATACCATAATGACTACAACACAGACCTGTCCCATACCATAATGACTACAACACAGACCTGTCCCATACCATAATGACTACAACACAGACCTGTCCCATGTATGGTATCATACTATAATAATATTGGTACTGTCTGTCCAATTCTACAATGCTTCTAATACTCTCTGGTCTGGTTTCCCAGAGCCAGATAACTGTAAGACTTCTCCTGGATTAAACCGCTTGCAGCTCAATGGAAAATCTACCCTTTTTATTCCAGGAATATGCTTAATCTGAGTCTGGCAAACAGGCCCTCAAGATTCAACAACAGCTTTGATCTTATCCTTTTAAATATCAGATCATTAGCTGACATATGTTTGGTTATAGTTTAGATAGAAGTTTCTGTTTCGTTTGTTGTCGTACTATAAATCTTCTTCATTGTTTGACGATGTTTGGAGAGAGAGATGTTTCTGTTCGCTGTTGTACTGTAAATCTTTAATGTTTGAAGATGTGTTGAAGAGAGAGAGTTGTGCCTCTTATATGTGCAGATTATTATTATTATTATTATTATTATTATTATTATTATTATTATTATTATTATTATTATTATATCATGAGTGATGGAACTCAAAGCAGCAAATGTATTTTTATAACAAATTGCTGTTGAATACCACAATGTTACCACAATGTCACCTCACATATCTAGATTAAAATCTGTCTGCAATAGCAAATCAGGAACGAAATGTAATTCATAAGGGGTACTCAGATATTTGAGCTATTTATTTATTGATCATTGGTTAATGATCTGTGATCATATGTTGTTGTACTGTTTGTGGTACGTGCTGATCCAGCTTCTCTCTGTGCGATATACAGTCGGGATTTGTGAATACTGTCCAGTTCTCACCTTCACAAAACAAAGATCATGCCTATATGTATAAAACTCTAAATAATTTATGAATTACGAAGAAAACGGTACATCATGAATACTGTTAAAGGCAGCTCCTGTTATCCTCTTGTATATGTTCTTGTTTTTGTTGTGAGGATTTGGAATGTACAATATTAAATGATTCCTCTATGATAAACTGTCAAATAGAATAGTAGCTAAATTGTGTATGAAATCCTTTACTAGAGTTTCATAGTGAGTCACCTGCTGCTGTCAGTCATACTGGTGGTTACCTAGGAAACAGCCAGCTGTGTGTGACACCCTATACAGAGGTGTTCACGTCATGAGAAGGAATTCCCCCAACCACGACCACAACTTGGGGAAAACAAACACTCTTTCCCATTGATCCCCATTGTAAAAGAGCCAACTTCGTCATCGAGTTTTTTGTTATACAGAAATAACAAAACATGCTGAAAAGCTGCTGTGTTGTTCAATGTAGATGTAGCCAGTACGCAATGCTCCCACCTAGTGAAATAGAGCATGCCAGAAGAGCCCTGTGCTGTGGCTTCAGCCTATTCGTTGTGGGAGAGTGGGAAATTGTGGAAACCCGGTGTCCAAGTAGGCTACACGTAGCTATGTGTGGAAAACAATTCATCACAGGTAAGACATTTAACTCATTTAGTATGGTCTGTTAGTAACCCCACCCACTACTTGTAACTGTATAGTCTGTTAGTAACTCCACTCACTACTTGTAGCTGTATAGTCTGTTTGTAACTCCACCCACTACTTGTAGCTGTATAGTCTGTTTGTAACTCCACCCACTACTTGTAGCTGTATAGTCTGTTTGTAACCCCACTCACTACTTGTAGCTGTATAGTCTGTTTGTAACTCCACTCACTACTTGTAGCTGTATAGTCTGTTTGTAACTCCACCCACTACTTGTAGCTGTATAGTCTGTTTGTAACTCCACTCACTACTTGTAGCTGTATAGTCTGTTTGTAACTCCACTCACTACTTGTAGCTGTATAGTCTGTTTGTAACTCCACTCACTACTTGTAGCTGTATAGTCTGTTTGTAACTCCACTCACTACTTGTAGCTGTATAGTCTGTTTGTAACTCCACTCACTACTTGTAGCTATATAGTCTGTTTGTAACTCCACTCACTACTTATAGCTGTATAGTCTGTTTGTTTGTTGTTGGTCTTGGTAGCTTAATGTTCTGGTTGGTAGCTAGCACTCACTCATGTGGCTAACATTAGCGGCGTCATGTGAGAACGCTTGGGAGCAGACAATGTTGAAAAGTAATCTTTAGATATGATGTACTTTTCTTAAATGTAGTTTTGTAATTGACTAAAACCAGCAGGCAACAAGAACATTTGGTTTGAAAAAGGTTACGTAATCTCTGGGACAGACTTGCTGACTGGAGAGGAGCATCAAGGTGTCGGATCTCTCTTTAACTGTATGCTACCGAATAGCGTTCTATTCTAGTACTTGTGTTCTACAGGAGATGCTGGTTCTCTGTCTCAGTTAGTGTTGGTGCTGAGTACAGCTAGAGGGCGCCAGGTCAGTGAAGTCTTACGCAGTCATCTCCTGAATACTTACACACACTCACACACAGGCGCTCACACACACACACACACAGGCGCTCATACACACGCACACAGGCGCTCATACACACACACACAGGCGCTCATACACACACACACAGGCGCTCATACACACACACACAGGCGCTCATACACACACACACAGGCGCTCATACACACACACACAGGCGCTCATACACACGCACACAGGCGCTCATACACACGCACACAGGCGCTCATACACACACACACAGGCGCTCATACACACGCACACAGGCGCACATACACACACACACAGGCGCTCATACACACGCACACAGGCGCTCACACACACACAGGCGCTCATACACACACACACAGGCGCTCATACACACACACGTGCACAGGCGCTCATACACACACTCACACACAGGCGCTCACACACACTCACACACAGGCGCTAATACACACACACACAGGCGCTCATACACACACACACAGGCGCTCATACACACGCACACAGGCGCTCATACACACACACACACAGGCGCTCATACACACACACACAGGCGCTCATACACACACACACAGGCGCTCATACACACACACACAGGCGCTCATACACACGCACACAGGCGCTCACACACACTCACACACAGGCGCTCATACACACACACACAGGCGCTCATACACACACACACAGGCGCTCATACACACGCACACAGGTGCTCATACACACACACACACAGGCGCTCATACACACGCACACAGGCGCTCATACACACACACACAGGCGCTCATACACACACACAGGCGCTCATACACACACACACAGGCGCTCATACACACACACACAGGCGCTCATACACACACACACAGGCGCTCATACACACACACACAGGCGCTCATACACACGCACACAGGCGCTCATACACACGCACACAGGCGCTCATACACACACACACAGGCGCTCATACACACACACACAGGCGCTCATACACACGCACACAGGCGCTCATACACACACACACAGGCGCTCATACACACGCACACAGGCGCTCACACACACACAGGCGCTCATACACACACACACAGGCGCTCATACACACACACGTGCACAGGCGCTCATACACACACTCACACACAGGCGCTCACACACACTCACACACAGGCGCTCATACACACACACACAGGCGCTCATACACACACACACACAGGCGCTCATACACACACACAGGCGCTCATACACACACACACACAGGCGCTCATACACACACACACAGGCTCTCATACACACACACACAGGCGCTTACACGCACACAGGCGCTCATACACACACACACAGGCGCTCATACACACACACACAGGCGCTCATACACACACACACAGGCGCTCATACACACACGCACACAGGCGCTCATACACACACACACAGGCGCTCATACACACACACAGGCGCTCATACACACACACACAGGCGCTCATACACACACACACAGGCGCTCATACACACGCACACAGGCGCTCATACACACACACACAGGCGCTCATACACGCACACACAGGCGCTCATACACACACACACAGGCGCTCATACACACACACACAGGCGCTCATACACTCACACACAGGCGCTCATACACACACACAGGCGCTCATACACACACACACAGGCGCTCATACACACACACAGGCGCTCATACACACACACACACAGGCGCTCATACACACACATGCACAGGCGCTCATACACACACACACAGGCGCTCATACACACACACACACAGGCGCTCATACACACACACACAGGCGCTCATACACACACACAGGCGCTCATACACACACACACAGGCGCTCATACACACACACACAGGCGCTCATACACACACACACAGGCGCTCATACACACACACACAGGCGCTCATACACTCACACACAGGCGCTCATACACACGCACACACAGGCGCTCATACACACACACACAGGCGCTCATACACACACACACAGGCGCTCATACACACACACACAGGCGCTCATACACACACACACAGGCGCTCATACACACACACACAGGCGCTCATACACACAAACAGGCGCTCATACACACACACACAGGCGCTCATACACACACACACAGGCGCTCATACACACACACACATGCGCTCATACACACACACACAGGCGCTCATACACTCACACACAGGCGCTCATACACACGCACACACAGGCGCTCATACACTCACACACAGGCGCTCATACACACGCACACACAGGCGATCATACACACACACACAGGCGCTCATACACACACACACAGGCGCTCATACACTCACACACAGGCGCTCATACACACGCACACACAGGCGCTCATACACACACACAGGCGCTCATACACACACACACACAGGCGCTCATACACACACATGCACAGGCGCTCATACACACACACACACAGGCGCTCATACACACACACAGGCGCTCATACACACACACACACAGGCGCTCATACACACACATGCACAGGCGCTCATACACACACACACAGGCGCTCATACACACACACACACAGGCGCTCATACACACACACACAGGCGCTCATACACACGCACACAGGCGCTCATACACACACACACACAGGCGCTCATACACACACACACAGGCGCTCATACACACACACACACAGGCGCTCATACACACACACACAGGCGCTCATACACACGCACACAGGCGCTCATACACACACACACACAGGCGCTCATACACACACACACACAGGCGCTCATACACACACACACACAGGCGCTCATACACACACACATAGGCGCTCATACACACACATGCACAGGCGCTCATACACACACACACATGCGCTCATACACACACACACACAGGCGCTCACACACACACACACAGGCGCTCATACACACACACACAGGCGCTCATACACACGCACACAGGCGCTCATACACACACACACACAGGCGCTCATACACACACACACACAGGCGCTCATACACACACACAGGCGCTCATACACACACACACAGGCGCTCATACACACACATGCACAGGCACTCATACACACACACACAGGCGCTCATACACACACATGCACAGGCACTCATACACACACACACAGGCGCTCATACACACACAGGCGCTCATACACACGCACACACAGGCGCTCACACACACACACAGGCGCTCATACACACACACACACAGGCGCTCATACACACACACAGGCGCTCATACACACACATGCACAGGCACTCATACACACACACACAGGCGCTCATACACACACATGCACAGGCACTCATACACACACACACAGGCGCTCATACACACACATGCACAGGCACTCATACACACACACACAGGCGCTCATACACACACACAGGCGCTCATACACACACACACAGGCGCTCATACACACACACAGGCGCTCATACACACACACACAGGCGCTCATACACACACACACAGGCGCTCATACACACACACACAGGCGCTCATACACGCACACAGGCGCTCATACACACACACACAGGCGCTCATACACACACACACACAGGCGCTCATACACACACACAGGCGCTCATACACACACACACACAGGCGCTCATACACACACACACAGGCGCTCATACACACACACACAGGCGCTCATACACACACACACAGGCGCTCATACACACACACACAGGCGCTCATACACACACACACAGGCGCTCATACACACACACACAGGCGCTCATACACACACACACACAGGCACTCATACACACACACACAGGCGCTCATACACACACACAGGCGCTCATACACACACACAGGCGCTCATACACACACACAGGCGCTCATACACACACACACACAGGCGCTCATACACACACATGCACAGGCACTCATACACACACACACAGGCGCTCATACACACACACACACAGGCGCTCATACACACACACACAGGCGCTCATACACACACACACAGGCGCTCATACACACACACAGGCGCTCATACACACACACACAGGCGCTCATACACACACACACAGGCGCTCATACACACACACACACAGGCGCTCATACACACACATGCACAGGCACTCATACACTCACACACAGGCGCTCATACACACACATGCACAGGCACTCATACACACACACACAGGCGCTCATACACACACACACACAGGCGCTCATACACACACACAGGCGCTCATACACACACACACAGGCGCTCATACACACACACAGGCGCTCATACACACACACACAGGCGCTCATACACACACATGCACAGGCACTCATACACTCACACACAGGCGCTCATACACACACATGCACAGGCACTCATACACACACACACAGGCGCTCATACACACACACACACAGGCGCTCATACACACACACACATGCGCTCATACACACACACACACAGGCGCTCATACACACACAGGCGCTCATACACACACACACAGGCGCTCATACACACACACAGGCGCTCATACACACACACACAGGCGCTCATACACACACACACAGGCGCTCATACACACACACACAGGCGCTCATACACACACACACAGGCGCTCATACACACACACACAGGCGCTCATACACACACACACAGGCGCTCATACACACACACACAGGCGCTCATACACACACACACACAGGCGCTCATACACACACACACAGGCGCTCATACACACACACACACAGGCGCTCATACACACACATGCACAGGCGCTCATACACACACACACAGGCGCTCATACACACACACACAGGCGCTCATACACACACACACACAGGCGCTCATACACACACATGCACAGGCGCTCATACACACACACACAGGCGCTCATACACACACACACACACAGGCGCTCATACACACACACACAGGCGCTCATACACACGCACACAGGCGCTCATACACACACACACACAGGCGCTCATACACACACACACAGGCGCTCATACACACACACACAGGCGCTCATACACACACACACAGGCGCTCATACACACACACACAGGCGCTTACACGCACACAGGCGCTCATACACACACACACAGGCGCTCATACACACACACACAGGCGCTCATACACACACACACAGGCGCTTACACGCACACAGGCGCTCATACACACACACACAGGCGCTCATACACACACACAGGCGCTCATACACACACACACACAGGCGCTCATACACACACATGCACAGGCGCTCATACACACACACACAGGCGCTCATACACACACACACACAGGCGCTCATACACACACACACAGGCGCTCATACACACGCACACAGGCGCTCATACACACACACACAGGCGCTCATACACACACACAGGCGCTCATACACACACACACAGGCGCTCATACACACACACACAGGCGCTCATACACACACACACACAGGCGCTCATACACACACACACAGGCGCTCATACACACGCACACAGGCGCTCATACACACACACACAGGCGCTCACACACACACACAGGCGCTCATACACGCACACAGGCGCTCATACACACACACACACAGGCGCTCACACACACACACACAGGCGCTCATACACACGCACACAGGCGCTCACACACACACACAGGCGCTCATACACGCACACAGGCGCTCATACACACACACACACAGGCGCTCATACACACACATGCACAGGCGCTCATACACACACACACAGGCGCTCATACACACACACACACAGGCGCTCATACACACACACACAGGCGCTCATACACACGCACACAGGCGCTCATACACACACACACACAGGCGCTCATACACACACACACAGGCGCTCATACACACACACACAGGCGCTCATACACACACACACAGGCGCTCATACACACACACACAGGCGCTTACACGCACACAGGCGCTCATACACACACACACAGGCGCTCATAAACACACACACAGGCGCTCATACACACACACACAGGCGCTCATACACACACGCACACAGGCGCTCATACACACACACACACAGGCGCTCATACACACACACACAGGCGCTCATACACACGCACACAGGCGCTCATACACACACACACACAGGCGCTCATACACACACACACAGGCGCTCATACACACACACACAGGCGCTCATACACACACACACAGGCGCTCATACACACACACACAGGCGCTCATACACACACACACAGGCGCTCATACACACACACACAGGCGCTCATACACACACACACAGGCGCTCATACACACACACACAGGCGCTCATACACACGCACACAGGCGCTCATACACACACACACAGGCGCTCACACACACACACAGGCGCTCACACACACACACAGGCGCTCATACACACACACACAGGCGCTCATACACACACACACAGGCGCTCATACACACGCACACAGGCGCTCATACACACACACACACAGGCGCTCATACACACACACACAGGCGCTCATACACGTCTTTTTAAAGCAAAAGCTCAGCAGGGTCCCTCAGTTAGGATTTAGAGCCTGTCTTCATCACACAAAGATCCTGTCTAGTCTATTGAACACTCTAACCCAGACATATTGTCCTGTCTAGTCTATTGAACACTCTAATCTAGGCACATTGTCCTGTCTACACTATTGAAGACTAACCTAGACATATTGTCCTGTCTACACTATTGAAGACTAACCCAGACATATTGTCCTGTCTACACTATTGAACACTCTAACCCAGACATATTGTCCTGTCTACACTATTGAACACTCTAACCCAGACATATTGTCCTGTCTACACTATTGAAGACTAACCTAAACATATTGTCCTGTCTACACTATTGAAGACTAACCTAAACATATTGTCCTGTCTACACTATTGAAGACTAACCTAAACATATTGTCCTGTCTACACTATTGAAGACTAACCCAGACATATTGTCCTGTCTACACTATTGAAGACTAACCTAAACATATTGTCCTGTCTACACTATTGAAGACTAACCTAGACATATTGTCCTGTCTACACTATTGAACACTAACCTAGACATATTGTCCTGTCTACACTATTGAACACTAACCTAGACATATTGTCCTGTCTACACTATTGAACACTAACCTAGACATATTGTTCTGTCTAGTCTATTGAACACTAACCTAGACATATTGTCCTGTCTACACTATTGAACACTAACCTAAACATATTGTTCTGTCTAGTCTATTGAACACTAACCTAGACATATTGTCCTGTCTACACTATTGAACACTAACCTAGACATATTGTTCTGTCTAGTCTATTGAACACTAACCTAGACATATTGTCCTGTCTACACTATTGAACACTAACCTAGACATATTGTCCTGTCTACACTATTGAACACTAACCTAAACATATTGTCCTGTCTACACTATTGAAGACTAACCTAAACATATTGTCCTGTCTACACTATTGAAGACTAACCTAGACATATTGTCCTGTCTACACTATTGAACACTCTAATCTAGGCATATTGTCATGTCTACACTATTGAAGACTAACCTAGACATATTGTCCTGTCTACACTATTGAAGACTAACCTAGACATATTGTCCTGTCTACACTATTGAAGACTAACCTAGACATATTGTCCTGTCTACACTATTGAACACTCTAACCTAGACATATTGTCCTGTCTACACTATTGAACACTCTAACCTAGACATATTGTCCTGTCTACACTATTGAACACTCTAACCTAGACATATTGTCCTGTCTACACTATTGAACACTCTAATCTAGGCATATTGTCATGTCTACACTATTGAAGACTAACCTAGACATATTGTCCTGTCTACACTATTGAACACTAACCTAGACATATTGTCCTGTCTACACTATTGAACACTAACCTAAACATATTGTCCTGTCTACACTATTGAAGACTAACCTACACATATTGTCCTGTCTACACTATTGAACACTAACCTAGACATATTGTCCTGTCTACACTATTGAACACTAACCTAAACATATTGTCCTGTCTACACTATTGAAGACTAACCTAGACATATTGTCCTGTCTACACTATTGAACACTCTAACCTACACATATTGTCCTGTCTACACTATTGAAGACTAACCTAGACATATTGTCCTGTCTACACTATTGAACACTCTAACCTAGACATATTGTCCTGTCTACACTATTGAAGACTAACCTAGACATATTGTCCTGTCTACACTATTGAACACTAACCTAAACATATTGTCCTGTCTACACTATTGAACACTAACCTATACATATTGTTCTGTCTAGTCTATTCAACTCTATTCTACAGACTCAGAATATATTAAGTTAGCAGCCGTATCAGGATGACTGTGGTCTGTAAAAGAAGCAGCTACTAAATGTCCCTCACATACAGACAAAAACAAGTTAATAAGCAAACCCACAAATAAGAGCCAACTTGCCAAACAGCAGGAATGGCTTGACAGATACAAATTAAGGAAGAAGAAGAAGAAGAAGAAGAAGAAGAAGAAGAAGAAGAAGAAGAAGAAGAAGAAGAAGAAGAAGAAGAAGAAGAAGAATTTGTCTTCATTCAAAAAGCATCAAACTGTTAATAAAACACATTGTCTTGTAGTCCTCTGCACCATCATCAAGATTAGGGATCAGATGCCTGGTACAGCTCAGAGCGGTAGGTGGTGTTATGGTTCTATCTCCATGGTTACGGGACAAAATATATTATTTCCGCTGCAGCGCTGCAAAGAGCCACAGCGCCTCAGGTCTGGAAACATAGTCAGCCTAAACACAACCACATATCTGCCACCACTCTCCCACCTCTCTACACCAGCCTGTTCAGTAGAAACAGTCAGTCTAAACACAACCACTATCTGCCACCACTCTCCCACCACTCTACACCAGCCTGTACAGTAGAAACAGTCAGCCTAAACACAGCATGCATACCCACTGGGCACACTAGTCATTTCAATGAAATTACGTTGAATCAACGTGGAATAGAGGTTGAATTGATGTCTGTACCCAGTGGGTTACTTTTGACCAGGGCCCTATAAAGGGAGAATATCTGTGACTGATCCCCATGGGTCTGTACATCAGGACCAGTCTCTTATCTGTTACTGATCCCCATGGGGCTGTACATCAGGAACAGTATCTTATCTGTGACTGATCCCCATGGGTCTGTACATCAGGAACAGTCTCTTATCTGTGACTGATCCCATGGGTCTGTACATCAGGAACAGTCTCTTATCTGTGACTGATCCCCATGGGTCTGTACATCAGGAACAGTCTCTTATCTGTGACTGATCCCCATGGGTCTGTACATCAGGAGCAGTCTCTTATCTGTTACTGATCCCCATGGGTCTGTACATCAGGAACAGTCTAATATCTGTGACTGATCCCCATGGGTCTGTACATCAGGAACAGTCTCTTATCTGTGACTGATCCCCATGGGTCTGTACATCAGGAACAGTCTCTTATCTGTGACTGATCCCCATGGGTCTGTACATCAGGAGCAGTCTATTATCTGTGACTGATCCCCATGGGTCTGTACATCAGGAGCAGTCTCTTATCTGTTACTGATCCCCATGGGTCTGTACATCAGGAACAGTCTCTTATCTGTGACTGATCCCCATGGGTCTGTACATCAGGAGCAGTCTCTTATCTGTTACTGATCCCCATGGGTCTGTACATAAAGAACAGTCTCTTATCTGTTACTGATCCCCATGGGTCTGTACATCAGGAACAGTCTCTTATCTGTGACTGATCCCCATGGGTCTGTACATCAGGAGCAGTCTATTATCTGTGACTGATCCCCATGGCTCTGTACATCAGGAGCTGTCTCTTATCTGTGACTGATCCCCATGGGTCTGTACATCAGGAGCAGTCTCTTATCTGTGACTGATCCCCATGGGTCTGTACATCAGGAACAGTATCTTATCTGTGACTGATCCCCATGGGTCTGTACATCAGGAACAGTCTCTTATCTGTGACTGATCCCATGGGTCTGTACACCAGGAACAGTCTCTTATCTGTGACTGATCCCCATGGGTCTGTACATCAGGAACAGTCTCTTATCTGTGACTGATCCCCATGGGTCTGTACATCAGGAGCAGTCTCTTATCTGTTACTGATCCCCATGGGTCTGTACATCAGGAACAGTCTAATATCTGTGACTGATCCCCATGGGTCTGTACATCAGGAACAGTCTCTTATCTGTGACTGATCCCCATGGGTCTGTACATCAGGAACAGTCTCTTATCTGTGACTGATCCCCATGGGTCTGTACATCAGGAGCAGTCTATTATCTGTGACTGATCCCCATGGGTCTGTACATCAGGAGCAGTCTCTTATTTGTTACTGATCCCCATGGGTCTGTATCAGGAACAGTCTCTTATGTGTGACTGATCCCCTTGGGTCTGTACATCAGGAGCAGTCTCTTATCTGTGACTGATCCCCATGGGTCTGTACATCAGGAGCAGTCTCTTATCTGTGACTGATCCCCATGGGTCTGTACATCAGGAGCAGTCTATTATCTGTGACTGATCCCCATGGGTCTGTACATCAGGAGCAGTCTCTTATCTGTGACTGATCCCCATGGGTCTGTACATCAGGAGCAGTCTCTTATCTGTGACTGATCCCCATGGGTCTGTACATCAGGAACAGTCTCTTATCTGTGACTGATCCCCATGGGTCTGTACACCAGGAGCAGTCTATTATCTGTGACTGATCCCCATGGGTCTGTACATCAGGAACAGTCTCTTATCTGTGACTGATCCCCATGGGTCTGTACATCAGGAGCAGTCTCTTATCTGTGACTGATCCCCATGGGTCTGTACATCAGGAACAGTCTCTTATCTGTTACTGATCCCCATGGGTCTGTACATCAGGAACAGTCTCTTATCTGTGACTGATCCCCATGGGTCTGTACATCAGGAACAGTCTCTTATCTGTGACTGATCCCCATGGGGCTGTACATCAGGAACAGTCTCTTATCTGTGACTGATTCCCATGGGTCTGTACATCAGGAACAGTCTCTTATCTGTGACTGATCCCCATGGGTCTGTACATCAGGAACAGTCTCTTATCTGTGACTGATCCCCATGGGTCTGTACATCAGGAGCAGTCTCTTATCTGTTACTGATCCCCATGGGTCTGTACATCAGGAGCAGTCTATTATCTGTGACTGATCCCCATGGGTCTGTACATCAGGAACTGTCTCTTATCTGTTACTGATCCCCATGGGTCTGTACATCAGGAACAGTCTAATATCTGTGACTGATCCCCATGGGTCTGTACATCAGGAGCAGTCTATTATCTGTGACTGATCCCCATGGGTCTGTACATCAGGAGCAGTCTATTATCTGTGACTGATCCCCATGGGTCTGTACATCAGGAGCAGTCTCTTATCTGTTACTGATCCCCATGGGTCTGTACATAAAGAACAGTCTCTTATCTGTTACTGATCCCCATGGGTCTGTACATCAGGAACAGTCTCTTATCTGTGACTGATCCCCATGGGTCTGTACATCAGGAGCAGTCTATTATCTGTGACTGATCCCCATGGGTCTGTACATCAGGAGCAGTCTCTTATCTGTGACTGATCCCCATGGGTCTGTACATCAGGAGCAGTCTCTTATCTGTGACTGATCCCCATGGGTCTGTACATCAGGAACAGTCTCTTATCTGTGACTGATCCCCATGGGTCTGTACATCAGGAGCAGTCTATTATCTGTGACTGATCCCCATGGGTCTGTACATCAGGAGCAGTCTCTTATCTGTGACTGATCCCCATGGGGTCTGTACATCAGGAGCAGTCTCTTATCTGTGACTGATCCCCATGGGTCTGTACATCAGGAACAGTCTCTTATCTGTTACTGATCCCCATGGGTCTGTACATCAGGATAAGTCTCTTATCTGTGACTGATCCCCATGGGTCTGTACATCAGGAACAGTCTCTTATCTGTGACTGATCCCCATGGGTCTGTACATCAGGAACAGTCTCTTATCTGTGACTGATCCCCATGGGGCTGTACATCAGGAACAGTCTCTTATCTGTGACTGATCCCCATGGGTCTGTACATCAGGAACAGTCTCTTATCTGTGACTGATCCCCATGGGTCTGTACATCAGGAACAGTCTCTTATCTGTGACTGATCCCCATGGGTCTGTACATCAGGAACAGTCTCTTATCTGTGACTGATCCCCATGGGTCTGTACATCAGGAGCAGTCTCTTATCTGTTACTGATCCCCATGGGTCTGTACATCAGGAGCAGTCTATTATCTGTGACTGATCCCCATGGGTCTGTACATCAGGAACAGTCTCTTATCTGTGACTGATCCCCATGGGTCTGTACATCAGGAGACGTCTCTTATCTGTTACTGATCCCCATGGGTCTGTACATAAAGAACAGTCTCTTATCTGTGACTGATCCCCATGGGTCTGTACATCAGGAGCAGTCTCTTATCTGTGACTGATCCCCATGGGGCTGTACATCAGGAACAGTCTCTTATCTGTGACTGATCCCCAATGGTCTGTACATCAGGAACAGTCTCTTATCTGTGACTGATCCCCATGGGGCTGTACATCAGGAACAGTCTCTTATCTGTGACTGATCCCCATGGGTCTGTACATCAGGAGCAGTCTCTTATCTGTGACTGATCCCCATGGGTCTGTACATCAGGAGCAGTCTCTTATCTGTGACTGATCCCCATGGGTCTGTACATCAGGAACAGTCTCTTATCTGTGACTGATCCCCATGGGTCTGTACATCAGGAGCAGTCTCTTATCTGTTACTGATCCCCATGGGTCTGTACATAAAGAACAGTCTCTTATCTGTTACTGATCCCCATGGGTCGGTACATAAAGAACAGTCTCTTATCTGTGACTGATCCCCATGGGTCTGTACATCAGGAGCAGTCTATTATCTGTGACTGATCCCCATGGGTCTGTACATCAGGAGCAGTCTCTTATCTGTTACTGATCCCCATGGGTCTGTACATCAGGAGCAGTCTCTTATCTGTGACTGATCCCCATGGGGCTGTACATCAGGAACAGTCTCTTATCTGTGACTGATCCCCATGGGTATGTACATCAGGAACAGTCTCTTATCTGTGACTGATCCCCATGGGTCTGTACATCAGGAGCAGTCTCTTATCTGTGACTGATCCCCATGGGTCTGTACATCAGGAACAGTCTCTTATCTGTTACTGATCCCCATGGGTCTGTACATCAGGAACAGTCTCTTATCTGTGACTGATCCCCATGGGTCTGTACATCAGGAACAGTCTCTTATCTGTTACTGATCCCCATGGGTCTGTACATCAGGAACAGTCTCTTATCTGTGACTGATCCCCATGGGTCTGTACATCAGGAACAGTCTCTTATCTGTGACTGATCCCCATGGGGCTGTACATCAGGAACAGTCTCTTATCTGTGACTGATCCCCATGGGTCTGTACATCAGGAGCAGTCTCTTATCTTATGTTTGCCTATCTGATCTTTAGCACACGTCAGTGGCAGCCCAGCCCAGTCCAGTTCAATCCAGCCCAGTCCAGTCCAGTTCAATCCAGCCCAGCCCAGTCCAGTTCCATCCAGCCCAGCCCAGTCCAGTTCCATCCAGCCCAGCCCAGTCCAGTTCCATCCAGCCCAGTCCAGTCCAGTCCAGTTCCATCCAGCCCAGTCCAGTCCAGTTCCATCCATCCAGCCCAGCCCAGTCCAGTTCCATCCAGCCCAGCCCAGTCCAGTTCAATCCAACCCAGTCCAGTCCAGTCCAGTTCCATCCAGCCCAGCCCAGTCCAGTTCAATCCAGCCCAGCCCAGTCCAGTCTCCCACAGTACTCCTCTGCTCAGCTCTGGTCAACCTATTAGATTAGCTGTGTGAATGTCTCAGGATGTTTCCAGAATAACTTCAAAGCCCCATCCCCCCCATCCCTCCCATCCCCCCCATCCCCCCCATCCCTCCCATCCCCCCCATCCCCCCCATCCCTCCCATCCCCCCCATCCCTCCCACCCCCCCCCCATCCCTCCCATCCCCCCCCCATCCCTCCCTCCCATCCCCCCCATCCCTCCATCCCTCCCATCCCCCCCATCCCTCCCATCCCCTCCCATCCCTCCCATCCCCCCATCCCTCCCATCCCCCCCATCCCTCCCATCCCCCCCCCCATCCCTCCCATCCCCCCCATCCCCCCCATCCCTCCCATCCCCCCCATCCCCCCCATCCCCCCCATCCCTCCCATCCCCCCCCATCCTCCCATCCCCCCATCCCCCCCATCCCCCCATCCCCCCAATCCCTCCCATCCCCCCCATCCCTCCCATCCCCCCCATCCCTCCCATCCCCCCCCATCCCTCCCATCCCCCCCCCCCCATCCCTCCCATCCCCCCCCTCCCATCCCTCCATCCCCCCCCCCATCCCTCCCTCCCATCCCCCCCATACTTCCCATCCCCCCATCCCTCCCATCCCTCCCATCCCCCCCATCCCTCCCATCCCCCCATCCCCCCCATCCCTCCCATCCCCCCCATCCCCCCCATCCCCCCATCCCCCCCATCCCTCCCATCCCCCCCATCCCCCCCATCCCCCCCATCCCTCCCATCCCTCCCACCCCCCCCATCCCTCCCATCCCCCCCCATCCCTCCCATCCCCCCCATCCCCCCATCCTCCCATCCCTCCCATCCCCCCCATCCCCCCCATCCCCCCCATCCCTCCCATCCCCCCATCCCCCCCATCCCCCCCATCCCTCCCATCCCCTCCCATCCCTCCCACCCCCCCCATCCCCCCCCATCCCCCCCATCCCCCCCATCCCCCCCATCCCTCCCATCCCCCCCCCATCCCTCCCTCCCATCCCCCCCATACCTCCCATCCCCCCATCCCTCCCATCCCTCCCACCCCCCCCATCCCTCCCATCCCCCCCATCCCCCCCATCCCTCCCACCCCCCCATCCCTCCCATCCCCCCCATCCCTCCCACCCCCCCCATCCCTCCCATCCCCCCCATCCCTCCCATCCCCCCCATCCCCCATCCCCCCATCCCCCCCATCCCCCCCATCCCCCCCATCCCCCCATCCCTCCCATCCCCCCACCCCCCCCATCCCTCCCATCCCTCCCATCCCTCCCACCCCCCCCATCCCTCCCATCCCCCCCATCCCTCCCATCCCCCCCCATCCCTCCCATCCCACCCCATCCCTCCCATCCCCCCATCCCTCCCATCCCCCCCCATCCCTCCCATCCCCCCCATCCCTCCCATCCCCCCCCATCCCTCCCATCCCCCCATCCCTCCCATCCCCCCCCATCCCTCCCATCCCCCCATCCCTCCCATCCCCCCATCCCCCCCATCCCTCCCATCCCTCCCAGGCTACAGCTCCTCGTTAACCCTGTTAGATTCCTCTCAGAGCAGCTTCTGTCTGGTAACTAGATCTGATTTGCTACTAGATCTCCTAATCTGATTTGCTGCAGGAATGGAATGCTGCATATAAACGTTCCAACAGAGAAGGAAAACCACTTCTCAGAGACAGAGAAGCACAGAAAAACATACTTTACGATCGTCATGCATTCTATGCATTCTCAAACATCGGGTTGTCAGAGTAACTCAAGACAGCATTAGCCCACTAAGCTAAAGCTAAATATTTAGCTAGGGAAGCTAATATGAGTCTTCAGGTCTTAAGGCAGGGTCACTCAATGTTGAAAAACAAAATCATTTGGAATCAACATGTCCCAATAGCTCAGATCAAATCAAATCAAATCAAAGTGTATTGGTCGCGTACACAGATTTTCAGATGTTATCTCAGGTGCAGTGAAATGCTTGTGTTTCTAGCTCCAACAGTGCAGTAATACCTAGCAACAAAAAACTATACGCACATAATCCAAAAAGAAAGAGAAAGAAATTAAGAAATACGAGTCTGGAGTATAAATATATAAATATATGCAGTGGGGGAAAAAAGTATTTAGTCAGCCACCAATTGTGCAAGTTCTCCCACTTAAAAAGATGAGAGAGGCCTGTAATTTTCATCATAGGTACACGTCAACTATGACAGACAAAATGAGAAAGAAAATTCCAGAAAATCTCATTGTAGGATTTTTAATGAATTTATTTGCAAATTATGGTGGAAAATAATTATTTGGTCAATAACAAAAGTTTCTCAATACTTTGTTATATACCTATTGTTGGCAATGACACAGGTCAAACGTTTTCTGTAAGTCTTCACAAGGTTTTCACACACTGTTGCTGGTATTTTGGCCCATTTCTCCATGCAGATCTCCTCTAGAGCAGTGATGTTTTGGGGATGTCGCTGGGCAACACGGACTTTCAACTCCCTCCAAAGATTTTCTATGGGGTTGAGATCTGGAGACTGGCTAGGCCACTCCAGGACCTTGAAATGCTTCTTACAAAGCCACTCCTTTGTTGCCCGGGCGGTGTGTTTGGGATCATTGTCATGCTGAAAGACCCAGCCACATTTCATCTTCAATGCCCTTGCTGATGAAAGGAGGTTTTCACTCAAAATCTCACGATACATGGCCCCATTCATTCTTTCCTTTACACGGATCAGTCGTCCTGGTCCCTTTGCAGAAAAACAGCCCCAAAGCATGATGTTTCCACCCCCATGCTTCACAGTAGGTATGGTGTTCTTTGGATGCAACTCAGCATTCTTTGTCCTCCAAACACGACGAGTTGAGTTTTTACCAAAAAGTTCTATTTTGGTTTCATCTGACCATATGACATTCTCCCAATCCTCTTCTGGATCATCCAAATGCACTCTAGCAAACTTCAGACGGGCCTGGACATGTACTGGCTTAAGCAGGGGGACACGTCTGGCACTGCAGGATTTGAGTCCCTGGCGGCGTAGTGTGTTACTGATGGTAGGCTTTGTTACTTTGGTCCCAGCTCTCTGCAGGTCATTCACTAGGTCCCCCCGGGTGGTTCTGGGATTTTTGCTCACCGTTCTTGTGATCATTTTGACCCCACAGGGTGAGATCTTGCGTGGAGCCCCAGATCGAGGGAGATTATCAGTGGTCTTGTATGTCTTCCATTTCCTAATAATTGCTCCCACAGTTGATTTCTTCAAACCAAGCTGCTTACCTATTGCAGATTCAGTCTTCCCAGCCTGGTGCAGGTCTACAATTTTGTTTCTGGTGTCCTTTGACAGCTCTTTGGTCTTGGCCATAGTGGAGTTTGGAGTGTGACTGTTTGAGGTTGTGGACAGGTGTCTTTTATACTGATAACAAGTTCAAACAGGTGCCATTAATACAGGTAACGAGTGGAGGACAGAGGAGCCTCTTAAAGAAGAAGTTACAGGTCTGTGAGAGCCAGAAATCTTGCTTGTTTGTAGGTGACCAAATACTTATTTTCCACCATAATTTGCAAATAAATTCATTAAAAATCCTACAATGTGATGTTCTGGATTTTTTTTTCTCAATTTGTCTGTCATAGTTGACGTGTATCTATGATGAAAATTACAGGCCTCTCTCATCTTTTTAAGTGGGAGAACTTGCACAATTGATGGCTGACTAAATACTTGTTTTCCCCACTGTAAATATATAAATATATAAATATATAAATATATAAATATATAAATATAAAAATATACAGTAGCACCAACAGTATTGGGACAGTGACAAATTGTTTGTTGTATTGGTGTCACGACTCCGCCGAGGCTGCCTCCCCTCCTTGTTCGGGCAGGTTTCGGAGGCTGCCTCCCCTCCTTGTTCGGGCAGGTTTCAGCGTTCGTCGTCACCGGCTTACTAGCTGCTGCCGATCCATTTATCATCACTCCACTTGTCTTGTCTAATTAATCACACACACCTGGTCCTTATCCCCGACTAGTCATTGTATAAGTGTTCCCTCTGCTTCCTTGTCTGTGTGGGTGATTTGTTTGTAGTGAGCTGTGTGTAGCTCGGTTCAGCTACCCTTACCTTGTTGTTGCCAGGGTAGATATTTCCCCTGTGCCTGAGTTTCGTTGTTTATCTACGTAATAAACTCTTTGGATGGGTATTACTCCCCTGCGCCTGACTCCTTCTATCACACGCATCACAATTGGCTCTGTGCTCCAGCACTTTGGATTTGAAATGAGCCAATGACTATGAGTTTATATTGCAGACTGTCAGCTTTAATTTGAGGGTATTTTCATCCATAATGATGAGTGAATAATGATGAGTGAGAAAGTTACAGACCCCCCTGTTATTGTAATGGTAAGAGGTTAGCATGTCTGGGGGGTATGATATAACATGCTAACTTCCCCTGTTAATGTAATGGTGAGAGGTTAGCATGTCTGGGGGGTATGATATAACATGCTAACTACCCTGTTATTGTAATGGTGAGAGGTTAGCATGTCTGGGGGGGTATGATATAACATGCTAACTTCCCCTGTTATTGTAATGGTGAGAGGTTAGCATGTCTGGGGGGTATGATATAACATGCTAACTTCCCCTGTTATTGTAATGGTGAGAGGTTAGCATGTCTGGGGGGTATGATATAACATGCTAACTTCCCCTGTTATTGTAATGGTGAGAGGTTAGCATGTCTGGGGGGTATGATATAACATGCTAACTTCCCCTGTTATTGTAATGGTGAGAGGTTAGCATGTCTGGGGGGTATGATATAACATGCTAACTTCCCCTGTTATTGTAATGGTGAGAGGTTAGCATGTCTGGGGGGTATGATATAACATGCTAACTTCCCCTGTTATTGTAATGGTGAGAGGTTAGCATGTCTGGGGGGTATGATATAACATGCTAACTTCCCCTGTTATTGTAATGGTGAGAGGTTAGCATGTCTGGGGGGTATGATATAACATGCTAACTTCCCCTGTTATTGTAATGGTGAGAGGTTATAATAATAATAATATGCCATTTAGCAGACGCTTTTATCCAAAGCGACTTACAGTCATGCGTGCATACATTTTTTTTTTTTTGTGTATGGGTGGTCCCGGGGATCGAACCCACTACCTTGGCGTTACAAGCGCCGTGCTCTACCAGCTGAGCTACAGAGGACCACAGGTTAGCATGTCTGGGGGGTCTGTAACTTTCTCACTCTCATTGTTCACCATTCATTCACGACTATGATGGTAGCATGTACACTACTACAGAAATACACTATGTACACTATAATAATAATAATAATAATAATAATAATAATAATAATAATAATAATAATAATAATAATATGCCATTTACACTACCAGTCAAACGTTTGGACACACCTACTCATTCAAGGATTTTTCTTTATTTTTACTCATTTTTACATTGTAGAATAATAGTGAAGATATCGAAACGATGAAATAACACGTAGTGGAATCATGTAGTAACCAAAAAATATATTTTATATTTCAGATTCTTCAAAGTAGCCACCCTTTTGCCTTGATGACAGCTTTGCACACTCTTGGCATATGTGTTATTTCATAGTTTTAATGTCTTCACTATTATTCTACAATGTAGAAAATAGTAAAAATTAAGAAAAACCCTTGAATGAGTAGGTGTGTCCAAACTTTTGACTGGTAGTGTACATTAGGTATCCAGTGGTGAGTTCAGATGCACGTATCACCCTCTGAAGAACCTTGTGGTCCGCGGCGGTGGAGTTGCCGTACCAGGTTGTGATGGAGCCCGACAATATGCTCTCGATGGTGCTCCTGTAGAACACTGTGAGGGCCCTTGGGGACAGGCCAAATTTCTTCAGCATCCTGAGGTTGAAGAGTCGCTGTTTGCCTTCTTCACCATGGTGTCCGTGTGACTAGACCATTTCAGCTTCTCTGAGATGTGGATGCAGAGGAATTTTAAGTTATTGACCGTCTCCACGCCAGCCCCGTTGATGAGGATGGGGGCGTGTCCAGCCTGGTTCCTCCTGAAGTCCACAATCAGCTCCTTTGTTTTGCTGACGTTGAGGGAGAGGTTGTTTACCTGGCACCACACCGTCAGAGTATCTACCTCCTCCCTGCAGGTTGTCTCGTGCTTGTTGGTAATCAGGCCTACTACTGTCTTGTCAAATCAAATCAAATGTTATGTGTCAGATGCACCGAATACAACAGGATTGGACCTTACTGTGAAATGACCTTAACCAACAACGCAGTTGAAGAAAAATGAGAGTTAAGAAAATATTTACTAAAGAAACTAAAGTTAAAAAAATAAAAAAGTAACAATAAAATAACAATAACTAAGCTATATACAGGGGGTACCGGTACCGAGTCAATGTGCAGGGGTACATGTTAGTTGAGGTAATTGAAGTAACATGTAGGTTGGGGTAAAGTGACTATGCATAGATAATAAACAGCGAGTAGCAGCAGTGTAAAAATAAAAGGGGGGGGGGGGGAGGGTTAATGCAAATAGTCCGTAGCCATTTGATTAGCTGTTCAGCATTCTTATGGCTTGGGGGTAGAAGCTGATAAGAAGCCTTTTGGACCTAGACTTGGCACTCCGGTACCGCTTACTGTCCGGTAGCAGAGAGAACAGTCTATGACTAGGGTGGCTGGAGTCTTTGGCAATTTTTAGGGCCTCTCTCTGACACCGCCTGGTATAGAGGTCCTGGATGGCAGGAAGCTTGGCCCCAGTGATGTACTGCCATACGCACTACCCTCTGTAGCATCTTGCGGTCGGAGGCCGAGCAGTTGCCATATCAGGTGGTGATGCAACCAGTAAAGATGCTCTCGATTGTGCAGCTGTAGAACCTTTTGAGGATCTGAGGACCCATGCCAAATCTTTTCAGTCTCCTGAGGGGGAATAAGCTTTGTCGTGCCCTCTTCACAACTTTCTTGGTGTGTTTGGACGATGATAGTTGGTGATGTGGACACCAAGGAACTTGAAGCTCTCAATCTGCTCCACTACAGCCCGATCGATTAGAATGGGGGCGTGCTCAGTCCTCTTTTTCCATCTCCTTTGTCTTGATCACGTTGAGGGAGAGGTTGTTGTCATGGCACCACACTGCCAGGTCTCTGATCTCCTCCCTATAGGCTGTCTCATCGTTGTTGGTGACTAAGCACGCACCCCTGAGGGGCCCCCGTTTTGAGGATCAGCGTGGCAGATGTTGTTGCCTACCCTTACCACCTGGGGGCGGCCCGTCAGGAAGTCCAGGATCCAGTTGCAGAGGGAGGTGTTTAGTCCCAGGGTCCTTAGCTTAGTGATGAGCTTTTAGGGCACTATGGTGTTGAACGCTGAGCTGTAGTGAATGAATAGCATTCTCACATAGGTGTTCCTTTTGTCCAGGTGGGAAAGGACAGTGTGGAGTGCAATAGAGATTGCATCATCTGTGGATCTGTTGGGGCGGTATGCAAATTGGAGTGGGTCTAGGGTTTCTGGGATGATGGTGTTGATGTGAGCCATGAGCAGCCTTTCAAAGCACTTCATGGCTACAGACGTCAGTGCTACGGGTCAGTAGTCATTTAGGCAGGTTATCTTAGTGTTCTTGGTCACAGGGACTATGGTGGTCTGCTTGAAACATGTTGGTATTACAGACTTGGTCAGGGACAGGTTGAACATGTCAGTGAAGACACTTGCCAGTTGGTCAAATAAAATAAAATGTATTGGTCACATACACATGGTTAGCAGATGTTATTGTGAGTGTAGCGAAATGCTTGTGCTTCTAGTTCCGACAGTGCAGCAATATCTAGCAAGTAATATCTAACAGTTCCACAACAAATATCTAATACACACAAATCTAAGTAAAGGAATGGAATAAGAATATATACATATATGGATGAGCAATGTCATTATCAGAGTGGCATAGGCTAAGATGCAATAGATAGTATAGAATACAGTATACACATATGAGATGGGGAATGCAAGATATGTACACATTATTAAGATAGTATAGAATACAGTTTATACATATGAGTTGGTTAATGCAAGATACGTAAACATTATTAAAGTGGCATTATTAAAGTGACTAGTGTTCCATTTATTAAAGTGGCCAGTGATCTTCAAGTCTGTATGTAGGCAGTAGCCTCTCTGTGCTAGTGATGGCTGTTTAACAGTCTGATGACCTTGAGATAGAAGCTGTTTTTCAGTCTCTCGGTCCCAGCTTTGATGCACCTGTACTAACCTCGCCTTCTGGATGATAGCGGGGTGAACAGGCAGTGGCTCGGGTGGTTGTGGTCCTTGATGATCTTTTTGGCCTTCCTGTGACATCGGGTGTTGTAGGTGTCCTGGATGGCAGGTAGTTTGCAAGAAATGCATTTCACCGTACTTGTGCATGTGACATTAAAACTAGATTTAGGTCGGGTGAACAGAAGGACTTGAGTTTCTGTATGTTGTTACAATTACACCATGAGTTGTTTATCATGAAACCCCCCACCCTTCTTCTTCCCGGAGAGATGTTTATCCTGTTGGCGCGATGTACTGAGAACCCAGATGGCTGTATGGACGGGGACAGTATATCCAGAGAGAGCCAAGTTTCCACGAAACAGAGTATGTTACAATCCCTGATGTCTCTCTGGAAGCAACCCTTGCCCTGATCTCGTCAACTTTGTTATCTAGGGACTGGATATTAGCGAGTAATATACTCGGAAGCGATGGGTGGTGTGCGCGCCTCCTGAGTCTGACTAGGAGACCGCTCCGCCTCCCTCTCCTCCGCCGGCATTGTTTGGGTCGGCCTCTGGAATCAGTTCAAATGCCCTGGGTGGTGCGGACAGAGGATCCGCTTCGGGAAAGTCGTATTCCTGGTCGTAGTTCTGGTAAGTTGACGTCGCTCTGATATCCATATTTTGGGCTAACAATGTAAGAAATAATACATAAAAAAAGAGAATACTGCAAAGTTTCCTAAGGACTAGAAGCGAGGCAGCCCTCTCTGTTGGCGCCATCTTGACTCACATCGGCTACAGAGAGCGTGATCACACCGTCGTCCCGAACAGCTGGTGCTCTCATGCATTCTTCAGTGTTCCTTGCCTTGAAGCGCCCCTAGAAGTAATTTAGCTCATCTGGTAGGCTCGTGTCACTGGGCAGCTCGCGGCTGGGCTTCCCTTTGTTGTCCATAATAGTTTGCCAGCCCTGCCACACCCGACGAGCGTCCGAGCCGGTGTAGGATTCAATCTTAGTTGTGTATTGATGCTTTGCCTGTTTGATGGTTCGTCTGAGGGTTTAGCGGGATTTCTTATATGTGTCTGGGTTAACGTCCCGCTCCTTGAAAGCGGCAGCTCTACCCATTAGCTCAGTGCGGATGTTGCCTGTAATCCATGGCTTTCTGGTTGGGGTACGTACGGTCACTGTGGGGACGACATCATCGATGAAGTCGGTGACTGATGTGGTGTACTCCTCAATGCTATCTGAAGAATCCCGGAACATATTCCAGTCTGTGCTAGCAAAACAGTCCTGTAGCTTAGCATCTGCTTCATCTGACCACTTCCATATTGACCGAGTCACTGGTGCTTCCTGCTTTAGTTTTTGCTTGTAAGCAGGAATCAGGAGGATAGAATTATGGTCAGATTTGCCAAATGGAAGGCGAGGGAGAGCTTTGTATGCGTCTCTGTGTGTGGAGTAAAGGTGGTCTAGAGTTTTTTTTCCTCTGGTTGCACATTTAACATGCTGGTAGAAATGAGTTAAAAACGGATTTAAGTTTCCCTGCGTTAAAGTCCACCGGCCACTAGGAGCACCGCCTCTGGATGAGCGTTTTCTTGTTTGCTTATGGCTTTATACAGATTGATGAGATTGTTGAGTGCGGTCTTAGTGACAGCATCGGTTTGTGGTGGTAAATAGAGAGCTATGAAAAATATAGTGGTAAATAGTGTGGTCTACAGCTTATCATGAGATACTCTACCTCAAGCGATCAAAACACAGACCGCCACCCCTTGTCTTACCGGAGCCAGCTGTTCTATCTTGCCGATGCATGGAAAACCCAGCCAACATTATATTATCCATGTCGTCATTCAGGCACGACTCGGTGAAACATAAGATATTACAGTTTTTAATGTCCCTTTGGTAGGATAGTCTCGAACGGAGTTCATGCAGTTTATTCTTCAATGATTGCACATTGGCCAATAGAACGGATGATACTTCATGCGAATGACGGGGATTTGGGCCTGGCCGGTATCAGCAATAAATCCTTTGTCTTCAGCGAACTTGATGATGGAGTTGGTACCAAAACATTTCTGCAGCATTGAAGGTCCCCATGAACACAGTGGCCTCCATCATTCTTAAATGGAAGAAGTTTGGAACCACCAAGGCTGTAATCGCTGCCAAATGTGCTTCAACAAAGTACTGAGTAAAGGGTCTGAATACTTATGTAAATGTGATATTTCTGTTTTTTATTTCTAATAAATATGCAAAAAAATCTAAAAAACAGTTTTTGCTTTCTCATTATGGGGTATTGTGTGTAGATTGATGAGGGGAAAAAACGATTTAATCCATTTTACAATAAGGCTGTAACATAACAAAATGTGGAAAAAGTCAAAGGGTCTGAATATTTTCTGAATGCACTGTAAATACAATAACTTAACCTGACTAACAGGTTGTTACATAAATCTAATTTCAATGTAATCATCAAAACTATGTACTGTATACGTTGAAATCGCGCTGAAAATTCCACGTAGAATGATTAAAAATCTCACGTAGAATATACATGGAAATTGCAACACAATTCATGTCATATGGTGTTGTAAATATGTTTAACCATCAGATCCACGACACATTTTCATCATATTTCAGAGGTTAACATTTTTGCTCTGTTTAAATCATTTGTTTTCCATCCTATATTCAATATATATTGGGGGGGTTGAAATTATGTTGAATTTCATATTTGATTAGACATAAAATATTATTTGATTTGACCTTGTTTCAATGTTGATAGTAAAATGGTATGTTTGAATCACCGTTATTGTTTCAGCGTCACGCCATCAACCTAAATAAAGTGCATTCGGAAAGTATTCAGACCCCTTCCCTTTTTCCACATTTTGTTACGTTACAGCCTTATTCTAAAATGGATTACATTAGTTTTTTCCTCATCAATCTACACACTGTACCCCATAATGACAAAGTGAAAACATGTTTTTAGAAATTTTTGCAAATGTAAAAAAATTAAACAGAAATACCTTATTTACATAAGTATTCAGACCCTTTGCTATGAGACTCGAAATTGAGCTCAGGTGCATCCTGTTTCCATTGGTCATCCTTGAGATGTTTCTACAACTTGATTGGAGTCCACCTGTGGTAAATTCAATTGATTGGACATGATTTGGAAAGGCACACACCTGTCTATATAAGGTCCCACAGTTGACAGTGCATGTCAGAGCAAATCCAAGCCATGAGGTCAAAGGAATTGTCTGTAGAGCTCCAAGACAGGATTGTGTCGAGGCACAGATCTGGGGAAGGGTTTGTACTGAAAGGTTGTTTGATGGTGATGAGATTGAGAGGTCGTCTGATAGTGATGAAATTGACAGGTCATCTGATGGTGATGAGATTGAGAGGTTGTCTGATAGTGATGAGATTGAGAGGTTGTCTGATGGTGATGAGATTGAGAGGTTGTCTGATAGTGATGAGATTGAGAGGTCGTCTGATAGTGATGAGATTGACAGGTCATCTGATGGTGATGAGATTGAGAGGTTGTCTGATAGTGATGAGATTGATAGGTTGTCTGATAGTGATGAGATTGAGAGGTTGTCTGATAGTGATGAGATTGAGAGGTTGTCTGATAGTGATGAGATTGAGAGGTCATTTGATAGTGATGAGATTGACAGGTCATCTGATGGTGATGAGATTGAGAGGTCATCTGATGGTGATGAGATTGAGAGGTCGTCTGTTAGTGATGAGATTGAGAGGTCGTTTTATAGTGATGAGATTGAGAGGTTGTCTGATAGTGATGAGATTGAGAGGTTGTCTGATAGTGATGAGATTGAGAGGTCATTTGATAGTGATGAGATTGACAGGTCATCTGATGGTGATGAGATTGAGAGGTCATCTGTCTCCCGAGTGGCGCAGTGGTCTAAGGCACAGCATCGCAGTCCTAGCTGTGCCACTAGAGATCCTGGTTCGAATCCAGGCTCTGTCGTAGCCGGCCGCGACCGGGAGACCCATGGGGCGGCGCACAATTGGCCCAGCGTCGTCTAGGTTAGGTTAGGGGAGGGAATGGCCGGCAGGTAGCTCAGTTTGTAGAGCATGGCGTTTGCAACGCCAGGGTTGTGGGTTCAATTCCCACGGGGGGTATAAAAAAAAAAAAAAATAATAATAATGTATGCACTAACTGTAAGTCGCTCTGGATAAGAGCGTCTGCTAAATGACTTAAATGTAAATGTGATGAGATTGAGAGGTCGTCTGTTAGTGATGAGATTGAGAGGTCGTTTTATAGTGATGAGATTGAGAGGTCGTCTGATAGTGATGAGATTGAGAGGTCGTCTGTTAGTGATGAGATTGAGAGGTCGTTTTATAGTGATGAGATTGAGAGGTCGTCTGATAGTGATGAGATTGAGAGGTTGTCTGATAGTGATGAGATTGAGAGGTCGTCTGATAGTGATGAGATTGACAGGTCATCTGATGGTGATGAGATTGAGAGGTTGTCTGATAGTGATGAGATTGATAGGTTGTCTGATAGTGATGAGATTGAGAGGTTGTCTGATAGTGATGAGATTGAGAGGTTGTCTGATAGTGATGAGATTGAGAGGTCATTTGATAGTGATGAGATTGACAGGTCATCTGATGGTGATGAGATTGAGAGGTCATCTGATGGTGATGAGATTGAGAGGTCGTCTGTTAGTGATGAGATTGAGAGGTCGTTTTATAGTGATGAGATTGAGAGGTTGTCTGATAGTGATGAGATTGAGAGGTTGTCTGATAGTGATGAGATTGAGAGGTCATTTGATAGTGATGAGATTGACAGGTCATCTGATGGTGATGAGATTGAGAGGTCATCTGTCTCCCGAGTGGCGCAGTGGTCTAAGGCACAGCATCGCAGTCCTAGCTGTGCCACTAGAGATCCTGGTTCGAATCCAGGCTCTGTCGTAGCCGGCCGCGACCGGGAGACCCATGGGGCGGCGCACAATTGGCCCAGCGTCGTCTAGGTTAGGGGAGGGAATGGCCGGCAGGTAGCTCAGTTTGTAGAGCATGGCGTTTGCAACGCCAGGGTTGTGGGTTCAATTCCCACGGGGGGTATAAAAAAAAAAAATAATAATAATAATGTATGCACTAACTGTAAGTCGCTCTGGATAAGAGCGTCTGCTAAATGACTTAAATGTAAATGTGATGAGATTGAGAGGTCGTCTGTTAGTGATGAGATTGAGAGGTCGTTTTATAGTGATGAGATTGAGAGGTCGTCTGATAGTGATGAGATTGAGAGGTCGTCTGTTAGTGATGAGATTGAGAGGTCGTTTTATAGTGATGAGATTGAGAGGTCGTCTGATAGTGATGAGATTGAGAGGTTGTCTGATAGTGATGAGATTGAGAGGTTGTCTGATAGTGATGAGATTGAGAGGTTGTCTGATAGTGATGAGATTGAGAGGTTGTCTGATAGTGATGAGATTGAGAGGTCGTCTGATAGTGATGAGATTGAGAGGTTGTCTGATAGTGATGAGATTGAGAGGTCGTCTGTTAGTGATGAGATTGAGAGGTCGTTTTATAGTGATGAGATTGAGAGGTCGTCTGATAGTGATGAGATTGAGAGGTCGTCTGTTAGTGATGAGATTGAGAGGTCGTTTTATAGTGATGAGATTGAGAGGTCGTCTGATAGTGATGAGATTGAGAGGTTGTCTGATAGTGATGAGATTGAGAGGTTGTCTGATAGTGATGAGATTGAGAGGTTGTCTGATAGTGATGAGATTGAGAGGTTGTCTGATAGTGATGAGATTGAGAGGTTGTCTGATAGTGATGAGATTGAGAGGTTGTCTGATAGTGATGAGATTGAGAGGTTGTCTGATAGTGATGAGATTGAGAGGTTGTCTGATAGTGATGAGATTGAGAGGTTGTCTGATAGTGATGAGATTGATTACACACGAAAAGTGAAGAAATGGTTTCATCTGTGTGTCGTCCGCATAACGCCTCCCCCCATGTGACCTACTTGTAACTGATAGAGGCATGTTAATGTTTGTAAATGTATGTATATAAATTGTAAAGTATTTTGTGTGTAATGTCTTTTTCGTTATGTGTCGGACCCCAGTAAGTCACCATTGGCGTCAGCTAATGGGGATCATAATACAGTGGTTTGCGAAAGTATTCACCCCCTTTGGCATTTTTACTATTTTGTTGCCTTACAACCTGGAATTAAAATTGATTTTGGGGGGGTTTGTATCATTTGATTTACACAACATACCTACCACTTTGAAGATGAAAAATATTTTTTTATGTGAAACAAACAAAAAATATGAAAAATTAAACAGAAAACTTGAACGTTCATAACCATTCACCCCCCCAAAGTCAATACTTTGTAGAGCCACCTTTTGCAGCAATTACAGCTGCAAGTCTCTTGGGGTATGTCTCTATAAGCTTGGCACATCAAGCAAATGGGATTTTTGCCCATTCTTCAAGGCAAAACTGCTCCAGCTCCTTCAAGTTGGATGGGTTCCGCTGGTATACAGCTATCTTTAAGTCATACCACAGATTCTCCGTTGGATTGAGGTCTAGGCTTTGACTAGGCCATTCCAAGACATTAAAATGTTTCCCCTTAAACCACTCGAGTGTTGCTTTAGCAGTATGCTTAGGGTCATTGTCCTGCTGGAAGGTGAACCTCCGTCCCAGTCTCAAACCTCTGGAAGACTGAAACAGGTTTCCCTCAAGAATTTCCCTGTATTTAGCGCCATCCATCATTCCTTCAATTCTGACCAGTTTCCCAGTCCCTGCCGATGAAAAACATCCCCACAGCATGATGCTGCCACCACCATGGTTCACTGTGGGGATGGTGTTCTCGGGGTGATGAGAGGTGTTGGGTTTGCGCCAGACATAGCGTTTTCCTTGATGGCCAAAAAGCTCAATTTTAGTCTCATCTGACGAGAGTACCTTCTTCCATATGTTTGGGGAGTCTCCCACATGGCTTTTGGTGAACACCAAACGTGTTTCCTTATTTTTTTCATTAAGCAATGGCTTTTTTCTGGCCACTCTTCCGTAAAGCCCAGCTCTGTGGAGTGTATGGCTTAAAGTGGTCCTATGGACAGATACTCCAATCTCTGCTGTGGAGCTTTGCAGCTCCTTCAGGGTTATCTTTGGTCTCTTTGTTGCCTCTCTGATTAATTCCCTCCTTGCCTGGTCCGTGAGTTTTGGTGGGCAGCCCTCTCTTGGCAGGTTTGTTGTGGTGCCATATTCTTTCAATTTTTTTATGATGGATTCAATGGTGCTCCGTGGGATGTTCAAAGTTTCAGATATTTTTTTATAACCCAACCCTGATCTTTACTTCTCCACAACTTTGTCCCTGACTTGTTTGGAGAGCTCCTTGGTCTTCATGGTGCCGCTTGCTTGGTGGTGCCCATTGCTTAGTGGTGTTGCAGACTCTGGGGCCTTTCTGAACAGGTGTATATATACTGGGATCATGTGACAGATCATGTGACACTTAAATAAAGTCCACCTGTGTGCAATCTAACTAATTATGTGACTTCTGAAGGTAATTGGTTGCACCAGATCTTATTTAGGGGTTTCATAGCAAAGGGGGTGAATACATGTGCACGCATCACTTTTCTGTTATCTATTTTTTAGAATTCTTTGAAACAAGTTATTTTTTTCATTTCACTTCACCAATTTGGACTATTTTGTGTATGTCAGTTACATGAAATCCATATAAAAATCAATTTAAATGACAGGTTGTAATGCAACAAAATAGGAAAAACGCCAAGGGGGATAAATACTTTTGCAAGGCACTGTAAATCACATAAAATCAAATCTCATCTCTCCTCCTAACCCTCTCTCCTCCTAACGCTCTCTCCTCCTAACCCTCTCTCCTCCTAACCCTCTCTCCTCCTAACGCTCTCTCCTCCTAACCCTCTCTCCTCCTAACCCTCTCTCCTCCTAACCCTCTCTCCTCCTAACCCTCTCTCCTCCTAACGCTCTCTCCTCCTAACCCTCTCTCCTCCAAACCCTCTCTCCTCCTAACGCTCTCTCCTCCTAACCCTCTCTCCTCCTAACCCTCTCTCCTCCTAACGCTCTCTCCTCTCTCCTCCTAACCCTCTCTCCTCCTAACGCTCTCTCCTCCTAACCCTCTCTCCTCCTAACGCTCTCTCCTCCTAACCCTCTCTCCTCCTAACCCTCTCTCCTCCTAACGCTCTCTCCTCCTAACGCTCTCTCCTCCTAACCCTCTCTCCTCCTAACCCTCTCTCCTCCAAACCCTCTCTCCTCCTAACGCTCTCTCCTCCTAACCCTCTCTCCTCCTAACACTCTCTCCTCCTAACCCTCTCTCCTCCTAACCCTCTCTCCTCCTAACCCTCTTGTAGCATGGGTTTAGCTGACCAACTGACCAATGGACTAGATTCAGGAAGAGCAGTAATGAGATTAGCATAGAAAGATTAGACCAGAGACCAATATATAAGTTTAGAGATAGTGCTAATGCCGGCATGTTTATTTTATAATAAAATAAATTGTAGTTCTCAACAACAAAAATATGCAATTCACAATAATAGTATTTGACAATAAATAAACACAGTGTTCAAATAATCTATGGATGTCACGCCCTGGCCTATATAACTCTAGCTAGTTTGGTCAGGGTGTGAATATTCTAGGTTTGTATTTCTATGTTTGGCCGGGTGTGGTTCCCAATCAGAGGCAGCTGTCACTCGTTGTCTCTGATTGGGGATCATACATAGGCAGCCAGTTTTCCTGCCTGTGTTGTGGGATCTTGTTGTGTTCATTTACATTACATTTACGTCATTTAGCAGACGCTCTTATCCAGAGCGACTTACAAATTGGTGCATTCACCCTATAGCCAGTGGGATAACCACTTTACAATATTTTTTATTTTATTTTATTTTATTTATTATAATTTTTTTTTGGGGGGGGGTAGAAGGATTACTTTATCCTATCCCAGGTATTCCTTAAAGAGGTGGGGTTTCAAATGTATTCCTGTTTAGGCGTGTGTGTTAGCCCTTTGGACCGTCACGGTTAAGTTTGTTATTTTGGTTACTGTGTCGTGTGTTTATTAGTTACATAAACATGTACGCCTTTCACGCTGCACCTTGGTCCAACCCGTCTCTTAACGTACGTGACAATGGATCTATTTTAATACCACCGGTAAAATCAGTTCTACCTTCTATAGTATCAATTATAATCAGTCAAATTCAATTCAGAAAACAAAATGACATTCAAATGCACATTCAATATTTCACAGTCCCACCACATAGCATGGGGTGATCCTTCCCAACAAACTCAGTAGAACTGAAGTATCCTTCAAGAAAAGGGATTTCTTCTTTATTCCGTGTGCAATAGAACATGTTGATCTCTCTGATCCAAGAAGAATGAGCAGGCCAACACTATGGACCCCATAGCGAAACGTAAGTATATAAAAATCTCACATTTGTTGTACAACAGCTTCTCTTAGAAAAAAAATGAATACAAAAAAAAAGCGTATCTCAAACAGTAGAGTTATATATAACAACATGCTCAGATAGCATAAACTGCTATTAAAATGGCTTCTCTATGGATACACAACATGTAGCCTCAAAAAGATACCATGAATTGGTGTCTGACATAATCTTCATAAGATTGTGCTGTGTACGTTCAATGTCAATCAATCAATCACGTTTATTTATAAAGCCCTTTTTACATCAGCAGATGTCACACAGTGCTATACAGAAACCCAGACTAAAACCACAAACAGAAAGAAATGCAGATGTAGAAGCACGGTGGCTAGGAAAAACTCCCTAGAAAGGCAGGAACCTAGGAAGAAACCTAGAGAGGAACCAGGCTCTGAGGGGTGGCCAGTCCTCTTCTGGCTGTGCCGGGTGGAGTTTATAAGAGTACATGGCCATTAAGGCCAGATTGTTCTTCAAGGTGTTCAAACGTTCATAGATGACCAGCAGGGTGAAATAATAATCACAGTGGTTGTAGAGGTTGCAACAGGTCAGTACATCAGGAGTAAATGTCACTTGGCTTTTCATAGCCGGGCATTTAGAGGTTGAGACAGCAGGTGCGGTAGAGAGAGAGAGTTGAAAACAGCAGGTCTGGGACAAGGTAGCTCGTCCGGTGAACAGGTCAGGGTTCCATAGCCGCAGGCAGAAGAGTTGAAACTGGAGCAGCAGCACGACCAGGTGGACTGGGGACAGCAAGGAGTCATCAGGCCAGGTAGTCCTGAGGCATGGTCCTAGGGCTCAGGTCCTCCAGGAGGGGAGGGAGAGAGAGAGAATTAGAGGGAGCATACTTAAATTCACACAGGACACCAGATAAGACAGGAAAATTACACCAGATATAACAGACTGACCCTAGCCCCCCCGGCAGATAGACTATTGCAGCATAGATACTGGAGGCTGAGACGGAGGGGGGGTCGGGGGACACTGTGGCCCCGTCCGATGATACCCCCGGACAGGGCCAACCAGGTAGGATAACGCTTTGTAGGTTAGCAGTAAAACCTTGAAATCAGCCCTAGTCTTAACAGGAAGCCAGTGTAGAGAGGCTAGCACTGGAGTAATATGATCACATGGTTCCAGTCAAGATTCTAGCAGCTGTGTTTAGCACTAACTGAAGTTTATTTAGTGCTTTATCCTGGTAGCTGGAGAGTAGAGCATTGCAGTAGTCTAATCTAGAAGTGACAAAAGCATGGATTAGCTTTTCTGAATCATTTTTGGACAACATTTTAGCAATGTTACGAAGATGGAAAATAGCTGTCCCCATCAAAATCCATAAATTTAAGGTTGGGGGGGTAGAGAGTGTGGCCAGGGAGACAGGTCCATCCAGTGACCAGGGAGACAGGCCAGAGCTGAGAGACAGGTCCAGCCAGGGACCAGAGAGACAGGCCAGAAAGCCAATAGAAAGCCAGTAGAAAGCCAATAGAATGTTAGTAGAAAGCCAGTAGAAAGCCAATAGAATGCCAGTAGAAAGCCAATAGAAAGACAATAGAATGCCTGTAGAAAGTCATTGAAATATTCTTGATATGTTCGTCAAAAGAGAGATCAGAGTCCAGAGTAACGCCGAGGTCCTTCACAGTTTTATTTGCGACGACTCTACAACCATCAAGATTAATTATCAGATCCAACAGCAGATCTCTTTGTTTCTTGGGACCTAGAATTAGCATCTCTTTGGGGTTTCACCCCCACTAGGATAAAGTAACTACCCACCCTTACCCCACCCCCCCAAAAAAACAAAAACATATTGTAAAGTGGTTGTCCCACTGGCTATAAGGTGAATGCACCAATTTGTAAGTCGCTCTGGATAAGAGCGTCTGCTAAATGATGTAAATGTAAATGTAAAATGTTTCATCGAAATGTACAGCTGTGTGTCATCCGCATAGCAGTGAAAGTTAACATTGTGTTTCCGAATGACATCACCAAGAGGTAGAATATATAGTGAAAACAAAAGTGGTCCTAAAACGGAACCTTTAGGAACACCGAAACTTACAATTGATTTGTCAGAGGACAAACCATCCACAGAGACGAACTGATATAATCATGATCTTTTCATGTGTCACTGAGCTGACAAATAACTTTGAACAAAGTACCAAAAAGTAAAGAAGTTGACTCTTCTACAACAAAATATATTACTGACACCAAATGCATTCGTTTGATACAATATTGTTAACATGGAAAATGTATATTTACTTCTACAAAAGTGTTCAAAGCAATTAGCATAAATGGCACAATTTACGTTCACTAACATATAGAAAAGTTAGCATTGGCCTGCTAACATGGCGCTAAAACAGTAGCTTCATTGATGAAAAATAAAACTCACCAACTAAATGGTGCACAAACTCATTCAACTGCTTCTCAAGACGATGTGATGAATGGACCATCATGGTCAGCATTTCTCTGAAGATATATCTAGGTGGTACTCATTATTTCTGCTTTAGAGCAGTTTTCTGACTTCACAACCAGGAAAAAGTTTGTCATAAAAATGGCGCTTCCTCTAGAAGGCTTGCTCAAGATCGCAACAATTGAACTGTCAATCAAAGGCAGGGCCTTAAGGATTTGTGCACTTTTGATTGGCTGATAATCTAGTGGATCATTTCTCTCACATTTCACATAATATTAACTTATTAATTGACCTGGTTTACACCCTCTCCTACTAACCCTCTCTCCTCCTAACCCTCTCTCCTCCAAACCCTCTCCTCTCTCCTCCTAACCCTCTCTCCTCCTAACCCTCTCTCCTCCCTCCTCTCTCCTCCTAACCCTCTCTCCTCTCTCCTCCTAACCCTCTCTCCTCTCTCCTCTCTCCTCCTAACCCTCTCTCCTCTCTCCTCCTAACCCTCTCTCCTCTCTCCTCCTAACCCGCTCTCCTCTCTCCTCTCTCCTCCTAACCCGCTCTCCTCCTAACCCTCTATCCTCTCTCCTCCTAACCCTCTATCCTCTCTCCTCCTAACCCTCTCTCCTCTCTCCTCCTAACCCTCTCTCCTCCTAACCCTCTCTCCTCTCTCCTCCTAACACTCTCTCCTCCTAACGCTCTCTCCTTTCTCCTCCTAATCCTCTCTCCTCCTAACCCTCTCTCCTCTCTCCTCCTAACCCTCTCTCCTCTCTCCTCCTAACCCTCTCCATCTAACTCTCTCTCTTCTCAGTTTAGAGGTCTGTTGGGTCAGAGAATATGTGTTGTGTTCATTAACATGACTGTCACAGAGGTAGTGATTGATTTAGTAAGAGAATCAAACTCAGCGTAGCATAGTGTAGAGGCAGACAGACGGACGGACAGACGGACAGACATTGCTGCAGGCTGATTTGTATTGTTTTTGGCGTGAATCTGCTTCCACAGAGGTGATGTGTGATTGTCGATTCTCTAAAAGCTCTTGATAGTTAGTTAAATAACTCCCGGTAGCTCCATTTACCCAGACTGACCTGCCTGTGGGGATACTGGAGAGGTCCCGTGTAGCTCAGTTGGTAGAGCATGGTGCTTGCAACGCCAGGGTTTGTTGGTTTGATTCCCACGGGGGGCCAGTATGAAAATGTATGCACTCACTAACTGTAAGTCGCTCTGGATAAGAGCGTCTGCTAAATGACTAAAATGTAACGTAAATGTCATTGTTGCTTCCATACAGCAATTCAAATCTAATTAACTGTATTTTTAAAGCCCTTTTTACATCAGCAGATGTCACAAAGTTCTATACAGAAACCCAGCCTAAAACCACAAAGAGCAAGCAATGCAGATGTAGAAGCACGTTGGCTAGGAAAAACTCCTAGAAAGGAACTAGGCTCTGAGGGGTGGCCAGTCCTCTTCTGGCTGTGCCATGTGGAGATCTTAAGAGTACATGGCTACTAAAACCCCCAAGAGTCGATTGACGCACTGGTGCTTCAATCTAAGTTACATAACAAAATCCATTAATTTAAGCTAGTGTCACGGGACTCATCTGAAGGTACCGGTTTATTTCCTGAGCTTACTTATTTCTTCTTGATATAGGACAAACCTTGTTTTTTGAGAGCTGAGAGACAGGTCCAGCCAGGGACCAGAGAGACAGGTCAGAAAGCCAGCAGAAAGCCAATAGAAAGCCAGTAGAAAGTCAATAGAATGCCAGTATAAAGCCAATAGAATTCCAGTAGAATGCCAATAGAATCCCAGTAGAATGCCAGTAGAATGCCAATAGAATCCCAGTAGAATGCCAGTAGAATGCAAGTAGAAAGCCAATATAATCCAAGTAGAATGCCAGTAGAAAGCCAATAGAATGCCAATAGAATCCCAGTAGAATGCCAGTAGAATGCCAGTAGAAAGCCAATAGAATGCCAATAGAATCCCAGTAGAATGCCAGTAGAAAGCCAACAGAATCCCAGTAGAATGCCAATAGAATCCCAGTAGAAAGCCAATAGAAAGTCAATAGAATCCCAGTAGAAAGCCAATAGAAAGCCAACAGAATCCCAGTAGAATGCCAATAGAATCCCAGTAGAATGCGAATAGAATCCCAGTAGAATGCCAGTAGAAAGCCAATAGAATTCCAGTAGAATGCCAATAGAATCCCAGTAGAATGCCAGTAGAATGCCAATAGAATCCCAGTAGAATGCCAGTAGAATGCCAGTAGAATGCCAGTAGAAAGCCAATATAATCCCAGTAGAATGCCAGTAGAAAGCCAATAGAATGCCAATAGAATCCCAGTAGAATGCCAGTAGAAAGCCAACAGAATCCCAGTAGAATGCCAATAGAATCCCAGTAGAAAGCCAATAGAAAGTCAATAGAATCCCAGTAGAAAGCCAATAGAAAGCCAACAGAATCCCAGTAGAATGCCAATAGAATCCCAGTAGAAAGCCAATAGAAAGTCAACAGAATCCCAGTAGAAAGCCAGTAGAATCCCAGTAGAAAGCCAATAGAAAGTCAATAGAATGCCAGTAAAAAGCCAATAGAATCCCAGTAGAAAGCCAATAGAATCCCAGTAGAATCCCAGTGGAAAGCCAATATAATCCCAGAAGAATGCCAGTAGAAATCCAATAGAAAGTCAATAGAATATCAATAGAATCCCAGTAGAATGCCAATAGAATTCCAGTAGAATGCCAATCGAATCCCAGTAGAATGCCAGTAGAAAGCCAATAGAATCCCAGTAGAATGCCAGTAGAAAGCCAATAGAATGCCAGTAGAATCCCAGTAGAATGCCAGTAAAGCCAATAAAATGCCAGTAGAATGCCAGTAGAAAGCCAATAGAATCCCAGTAGAATCCCAGTAGAATGCCAGTAGAAAGCCAATAGAATGCCAATAGAATCCCAGTAGAATGCCAGTAGAAAGCCAACAGAATCCCAGTAGAATGCCAATAGAATCCCAGTAGAAAGCCAATAGAAAGTCAATAGAATCCCAGTAGAAAGCAAATAGAAATCCAACAGAATCCCAGTAGAATGCCAATAGAATCCCAGTAGAAAGCCAATAGAAAGTCAACAGAATCCCAGTAGAAAGCCAATAGAATGCCAGTAGAATCCCAGTAGAAAGCTAATAGAAAGTCAATAGAATGCCAGTAAAAAGCCAATAGAATCCCAGTAGAAAGCCAATAGAATCCCAGTAGAATGCCAGTAGAAAGCCAATAGAACGTCAATAGAATGCCGGTAGAAAGCCAATAGAAAGTCAATAGAATGCCGGTAGAATCCCAGTAGAAAGCCAATAGAAAGTCAATAGAATGCCAGTAAAAAGCCAATAGAATCCCAGTAGAAAGCCAATTGAATCCCAGTAGAATCCCAGTAGAAAGCCAATTTAATCCCAGTAGAATGCCAGTAGAAATCCAATAGAAAGTCAATAGAATGCCAATAGAATCCCAGTAGAATGCCAATAGAATTCCAGTAGAATGCCAATAGAATCCCAGTAGAATGCCAGTAGAAAGCCAATAGAACGTCAATAGAATGCCGGTAGAAAGCCAATAGAAAGTCAATAGAATGCCGGTAGAATCCCAGTAGAAAGCCAATAGAAAGTCAATAGAATGCCAGTAAAAAGCCAATAGAATCCCAGTAGAAAGCCAATAGAATCCCAGTTGAATCCCAGTAGAAAGCCAATATAATCCCAGTAGAATGCCAGTAGAAATCCAATAGAAAGTCAATAGAATGCCAATAGAATCCCAGTAGAATGCCAATAGAATTCCAGTAGAATGTCAATAGAATCCCAGTAGAATGCCAGTAGAAAGCCAGTAGAATCCCAGTAGAATGCCAGTAGAAAGCCAATAGATTGCCAGTAGAATCCCAGTAGAAAGCCAATAGAATGCCAGTAGAATGCCAGTAGAAAGCCAATAGAAAGCCAATAGAAAGCCAATAGAATCCCAGTAGAATCCCAGTAGAATGCCGGTAGAAAGCCAATAGAAAGTCAATAGAATGCCGGTAGAATCCCAGTAGAAAGCCAATAGAAAGTCAATAGAATGCCAGTAAAAAGCCAATAGAATCCCAGTAGAAAGCCAATAGAATCCCAGTTGAATCCCAGTAGAAAGACAATATAATCCCAGTAGAATGCCAGTAGAAATCCAATAGAAAGTCAATAGAATGCCAATAGAATCCCAGTAGAATGCCAATAGAATTCCAGTAGAATGCCAATAGAATCCCAGTAGAATGCCAGTAGAAAGCCAGTAGAATCCCAGTAGAATGCCAGTAGAAAGCCAATAGATTGCCAGTAGAATCCCAGTAGAATGCCAGTAGAAAGCCAATAGAATGCCAGTAGAATGCCAGTAGAAAGCCAATAGAAAGCCAATAGAAAGCCAATAGAATCCCAGTAGAATCCCAGTAGAATGCCAGTAGAAAGCCAATAGAATGCCAATAGAATCCCAGTAGAATGCCAGTAGAAAGCCAACAGAATCCCAGTAGAATGCCAATAGAATCCCAGTAGAAAGCCAATAGAAAGTCAATAGAATCCCAGTAGAAAGCCAATAGAGAGCCAACAGAATCCCAGTAGAATGCCAATAGAATCCCAGTAGAAAGCCAATAGAAAGTCAACAGAATCCCAGTAGAAAGCCAATAGAATGCCAGTAGAATCCCAGTAGAAAGCTAATAGAAAGTCAATAGAATGCCAGTAAAAAGCCAATAGAATCCCAGTAGAAAGCCAATAGAATCCCAGTAGAATGCCAGTAGAAAGCCAATAGAACGTCAATAGAATGCCGGTAGAAAGCCAATAGAAAGTCAATAGAATGCCAATAGAATCCCAGTAGAAAGCCAATAGAAAGTCAATAGAATCCCAGTAGAAAGCCAATAGAAAGCCAACAGAATCCCATTAGAATGCCAATAGAATCCCAGTAGAAAGCCAATAGAAAGTCAACAGAATCCCAGTAGAAAGCCAATAGAATGCCAGTAGAATCCCAGTAGAAAGCCAATAGAAAGTCAATAGAATGCCAGTAAAAAGCCAATAGAATCCCAGTAGAAAGCCAATAGAATCCCAGTAGAATGCCAGTAGAAAGCCAATAGAACGTCAATAGAATGCCGGTAGAAAGCCAATAGAAAGTCAATAGAATGCCGGTAGAATCCCAGTAGAAAGCCAATAGAAAGTCAATAGAATGACAGTAAAAAGCCAATAGAATCCCAGTAGAAAGCCAATAGAATCCCAGTAGAATCCCAGTAGAAAGCCAATTTAATCCCAGTAGAATGCCAGTAGAAATCCAATAGAAAGTCAATAGAATGCCAATAGAATCCCAGTAGAATGCCAATAGAATTCCAGTAGAATGCCAATAGAATCCCAGTAGAATGCCAGTAGAAAGCCAATAGAACGTCAATAGAATGCCGGTAGAAAGCCAATAGAAAGTCAGTAGAATGCCGGTAGAATCCCAGTAGAAAGTCGATAGAATGCCAATAGAATCCCAGTAGAATGCCAATAGAATTCAAGTAGAATGCCAATAGAATCCCAGTAGAATGCCAGTAGAAAGCCAATAGAATGCCAGTAGAATCCCAGTAGAATCCCAGTAGAATGCCAGTAGAAAGCCAATAGAATGCCAGTAGAATGCCAGTAGAAAGCCAATAGAAAGCCAATAGAAAGCCAATAGAATCCCAGTAGAATCCCAGTAGAATGCCAGTAGAAAGCCAATATAATGCCAATAAAATCCCAGTAGAATGCCAGTAGAAAGCCAACAGAATCCCAGTAGAATGCCAATAGAATCCCAGTAGAAAGCCAATAGAAAGTCAATAGAATCCCAGTAGAAAGCCATTAGAAAGCCAACAGAATCCCAGTAGAAAGCCAATAGAAAGTCAACAGAATCCCAGTAGAAAGCCAATAGAATGCCAGTAGAATCGCAGTAGAAAGCCAATAGAAAGTCAATAGAATGCCAGTAAAAAGCCAATAGAATCCCAGTAGAAAGCCAATAGAATGCCAGTAGAAAGCCAATAGAACGTCAATAGAATGCCGGTAGAAAGCCAATAGAAGGTCAATAGAATGCCGGTAGAATGACAGTAGAAAGCCAATAGAATCCCAGTAGAATGCCAGTAGAAAGCCAATAGAACGTCAATAGAATGCCGGTAGAAAGCCAATAGAAAGCCAATAGAATGCCAGTAGAATGCCAATAGAACGTCAATAGAATGCCGGTAGAAAGCCAATAGAAAGCCAATAGAAAGCCAATAGAAAGCCAGTAGAAAGCCAATAGAATGCCAGTAGAAAGCCAGTAGAAAGCCAGTAGAAAGCCAATAGAAAGCCAATAGAAAGCCAGTAGAAAGCCAATAGAAAGCCAATAGAAAGCCAGTAGAAAGCCAGTAGAAAGCCAATAGAAAGCCAATAGAAAGCCAGTAGAAAGCCAATAGAAAGCCAATAGAAAGCCAGTAGAAAGTCAGTAGAGGGTTAGGGTTAGGGTTAGGGTTAACCCTAACCCTAACCCTAACCCTTAACCAACAATGCAGCTCAAGAAATAGAGTTAAGAAAATACCTACCAAACAAACCAAAGCAAAAAATAAAATAAAAAGGAACACAATAAAATAACAATAACAAGGCTATATACAGGGGGTACCGGTACAGAGTCAATGGGAAATAACAGTAGGGAGGCTATATACAGGGGGTACCGGTACAGAGTCAATGGGAAATAACAGTAGGGAGGCTATATACAGGGGGTACCGGTACAGAGTCAATGGGAAATAACAGTAGGGAGGCTATATACAGGGGGTACCGGTACAGAGTCAATGGGAAATAACAGTAGGGAGGCTATATACAGGGGGTACCGGTACAGAGTCAATGGGAAATAACAGTAGGGAGGCTATATACAGGGGGTACCGGTACAGAGTCAATGGGAAATAACAGTAGGGAGGCTATATACAGGGGGTACCGGTACAGAGTCAATGGGAAATAACAGTAGGGAGGCTATATACAGGGGGTACCGGTACAGAGTCAATGGGAAATAACAGTAGGGAGGCTATATACAGGGGGTATCGGGACAGAGTCAATGGGAAATAACAGTAGGGAGGCTATATACAGGGGGTACCGGTACAGAGTCAATGGGAAATAACAGTAGGGAGGCTATATACAGGGGGTACCGGTACAGAGTCAATGGGAAATAACAGTAGGGAGGCTATATACAGGGGGTACCGGTACAGAGTCAATGGGAAATAACAGTAGGGAGGCTATATACAGGGGGTACCGGTACAGAGTCAATGGGAAATAACAGTAGGGAGACTATATACAGGGGGTACCGGTACAGAGTCAATGTGCGGGGGTACAGGTTAGTCGAGGTAATTTAAAGGTAAAGTGACTATGCATAGATACTGTATGTTGGTATAGAATTTCCTGAGTTTTCCCTGCATTCCCAGCATAAGGCGCTAGTCGATTCAGGAGCAGCTGGGAACTTTATTGACCGTTCCTTTGCACGTAGATTAGGGATCCCTATTGTACCTGTTGATGTGCCCTTCCCTGTCCATGCCTTAGATAGTCGCCCTATAGGGTCAGGCCTGATTAGGGAGGTCACAGCTCCACTCTGGATGAAAACGCAGGAGGGTCATGAGGAGAGAATTAATCTCTTCCTGATCGATTCTCCTGCGTTTCCTGTGGTGTTGGGGCTTCCCTGGTTGGCCTCTCATGACAGAGGGCTCTCAAGGGATGGTCACGTCAGTGCTCAGGGAGGTGTGTAGGTGTTTCCATAGGTGCAACTACTGTGGAGAGTCCAAACCAGGTCTCCACTACGCACATTCCCCCCGAATATGCCGATTTGGTTCTCGCCTTCTGTAAAAAGAAGGCGACTCAACTACCACCCCATCGACAGGGGGATTGTGCGATAAATCTCCAGGTAGGCGCAGCACTTCCCAGGAGTCACATGTATCCGCTGTCTCAGGAGGAGACGGCGGCTATGGAAACATTTGTCTTCGAATCTCTGGGACAGGGATACATTCAGCCTTCCACTTCACCTGCCTCCTCGAGTTTCTTTTTTGTGATGAAGAAGGATGGAGGTTTACGCCCGTGCATTGACTACCGTGGGCTAAATCAGATCACTGTGAAGTACAGTTACCCACTGCCTCTCATAGCCAGTGTGACGGAGTCATTGCACGGGGCGCGCTTCTTCACCAAATTGGATCTCAGGAGCGCTTACAACCTGGTGCGTATCCGGGAGGGGGATGAGTGGAAGACGGCATTCAGTACCACCTCTGGGCACTATGAGTACCTCGTCATGCGGTACGGGTTGATGAATGCTCCATCAGTCTTCCAATCCTTTGTAGACGAGATCTTCAGGGACCTGCACGGGCAGGGTGCAGTGGTGTATATAGATGATATTCTCATATACTCCGCTACACGAGCCGAGCATGTGTCCCTGGTGCGCAAGGTGCTTGGTCGACTGTTGGAGCATGACCTGTACGTCAAGGCTGAGAAATATTTGTTCTTCCAACAGTCCGTCTCCTTCCTAGTACCGCCTGTCCGCGTCAGGGGTGGAGATGGAGAATGACCGCATTTCAGCCGTGCGTAATTGGCCAACTCCAACCACGGTTAAGGAGGTGCAGCGGTTCTTAGGGTTTGCCAACTACTACCGGAGGTTTATCCAGGGCTTTGGTCAGGTAGCGGCTCCCATTACCTCCTTGCTGAAGGGGGGACCGGTGTGACTGCAGTGGTCAGCTGGGGCGGACAGGGCTTTTGGTCACCTGAAGGCTCTGTTTACCTCGGCTCCCGTGCTGGCTCATCCTGATCCCTCCTTGGCATTCATAGTAGAGGTGGACGCGTCCGAGGCTGGGATAAGAGCTGTGCTGTCTCAGCACTCAGGTATGCCACCAAAGCTCCGCCCCTGTGCTTTCTTTTCGAAGAAGCCCAGCCCGGCGGAGCGAAACTGTGATGTGGGGGACCAGGAGCTGTTGTCAGGGCTCTGAAGGCGTGGATGCATTGGCTTGAGAAGGCTAAACACCCTTTCCTCATTTGGACTGACCACTGCAATCTGGAGTACATCCGGGCGGCAAGGAGACTGGGGCCATGTTTTTCACCCATTTTGTTTTCACCCTATCCTACAGTCCAGGTTCCCAGAACGCTAAGGCAGACGCACTGTCCCGGTTGAATGACACAGAGGAGCGGTCCACGGATCCCACTCCCATACTTCTGGCTTCTTGCCTGGTGGCACCGGTGGTATGGGAGGTTGATGCGGACACCGAGCGGGCGTTACGTACGGAGCCCACTCCCACCCAGTGTCCAGTTGGGCGTCTGTACGTTCCGGTTGATGTCCGCGATCGATTGATCTGTTGGGCCCACAAGTCGCCCTCCTCTGGTCATCCTGGCATTGGTCGGACAGTGCGCTGTCTTAGTGGGAAGTACTGGTGGCCCACTTTAGCTAAGGACGTGAGGGTTTATGTTTCCTCCTGCTCGGTGTGCACCCAGTGCAAGGCACCTAGACACCTACCCAGAGGGAAATTACAACCCCTACCCGTTCCACAACGGCCGTGGTCACACCTATCGGTGGACTTCATGACGGATATTCCTCCGTAACAAGGTAACACCACGATCCTGGTCGTTGTGGATCGGTTTTCTAAGTCCTGCCGTCTCCTTCCTTTGCCCGGTCTCCCTACGGCCCTACAGACTGCGGAGGCTCTGTTTACCCACGTCTTCCAGCACTACGGGGTGCCTGAGGATATAGTGTCTGATAGGGGTCCCCAGTTCACATCGAGGGTCTGGAGGGCGTTCATGGAACGTCTGGGGGTTTCGGTCAGCCTGACCTCAGGGTTTCACCCCGAGAGTGATGGGCAGGTGGCAAGAGTAAACCAGGATGTGGGTAGGTTTCTGTGGTCCTATTGCCAGGACCGGACGGGGGAGTGGGCGGCTTTCATCCCCTGGGCAGAGATGGCCCAAAACTCCCTCCGCCACTCCTCCACTAACATGTCTCCATTTCAGTGTGTACTAGGGTATCAGCCGGTCCTGGCACCGTGGCATCAGAGCCAGATCGAGGCACCTGCGGTGGATGAATGGTTTCGGCGCTCGGAGGACACCTGGGACGCTGCCCATGTCCGCCTGAAATGGGCCAACAGGCGACAAAAGGCGAGTGCTGACCGCCACCGCAGTGAGGCTCCGGTGTATGCACCAGGGGACCGGGTCTGGCTCTCGACCCGAAACCTGCCCCTTTGCCTGGCCTGCCGGAAGCTGGGTCCACGGTTTGTGGGGCCATTTAAAGTCCTGAGGAGACTGAACAAGGTTTGTTATAGGTTACAACTCCCCCTCGTTCCATGTGTCTCTGGCCGGTGGTGGCAGGTCCGCTCCAGCAGTCTGAGGTACGGGAGGTTCATCCACCCCGCTGGACATCGAGGGGGCCCCGGCATATACTGTGCGAGCCATCATGGACTCAAGGCGTCGGGCGAGGGGCCTTCAGTACCTCGTGGAGTGGGAGGGGTACGGTCCGGAGGAGAGATGCTGGGTGCCGGTGGAGGACATCCTGGACCCTTCCTTACTGCAGGAATTTCACCGTCTCCACCCGGATCGTCCTGCGCCTCGTCCTCTGGGTCATCCCCGAGGCCGGTGTCGGCGCGCTGCTGGAGCCGCGCATCAAGGGGGGGGGGGGGGGGGGGGTACTGTCACGACTTCCGCCGAAGTTGGTGCCTCTCCTTGTGCGGGCGGCTATCGGCAGTCGTCTTCACCGGCTTTCTAGCTGCCACCGATCTACATTTCTGTTTTCCATTTGTTTTGTCTGTATTGTACACACCTGGTTCCCATCATGTTAATTTGTTTCCCTATTTAACCCTCTGGTTCCCTCATGGTGTTGTGCGTGATTGTTCTTTGTTTGGTGTTGTATACTGCTGTGAGCTGTTGTATTTCCCTGCGTGGAAATTAGATTAGATTGTTTTCCTAGTAAAGTTTGTTATTTACTCAGTTCTGTGTCCTACCGCTGCACACTGACACCTGACAAGGTGTGTCCAAACTTTTGACTGGTACTGTACAGTATAACACCATGACAGCTTTACACTCACACTGGTGTTGTATATTTTTTACACATATTTAACCCCTTTTTTTAGGTAGGTACAAAACTACCTTCATAATTCCCTTCATTTTTTAAAACCGGTACCTTTAGATGAGTCCCGTGACACTAGCTTAAATTAATGGATTTTGTTATGTAACTTAGATTGAAGCACCAGTGCGTCAATCGACTCTAGGGGTTTTTAGTAGCCATGTACTCTTATGATCTCCACATGGCACAGCCAGAAGAGGACTGGCCACCCCTCAGAGCCTAGTTCCTGTCTAGGAGTTTCTCCTAGCCAACGTGCTTCTACAGTTGAAGTCGGAAGTTTACATACACCTTAGCCAACTACATTTAAACTCAGTTTTTCACAATTCCTGACATTTAATCATAGTAAAAATTCCCTGTCTTATGTCAGTTAGGATCACCACTTTATTATAAGAATGTGAAATGTCAGAATAATAGTAGAGAGAATGATTTATTTAAGCTTTTACAGTATTTATTTCATCACATTCCCAGTGGGTCAGAAGTTTACATACAATCAATTAGTATTTGGTAGCATTGCCTTTAAATTGTTTAACTTGGGTCAAACGTTTCGGGTAGCCTTCCACAAGCTTCCCACAATAAGTTGGGTGAATTTTGGCCCATTCCTCCTGACAGAGCTGGTGTAACTGAGTCAGGTTTGTAGGCCTCCTTGCTCGCACATGCTTTTTCAGTTCTGCCCACAAATGTTCTATCTATCTATGGCCTTTCAGGTTATGTCGATATAAGACTCGTTTTTACTGTGGATATAGATGCTTTTGTACCTGTTTCCTCCAGCATCTTCACAATGCCCTTTGCTGTTGTTGATTTGCACTTTTCGCACCAAAGTACGTTCATCTCTAGGAGACAGAACGCGTCTCCTTCCTGAGCGGTATGACGGCTGCTTGGTCCCATGGTGTTTATACTTGCGCACTATTGTTTGTACAGATGAACGTGGTACCTTCAGGTATTTGGAAATTGCTACCAAGGATGAACCAGACTTGTGGAGGTCTACAACTTTTTTTCTGAGGTCTTGGCTGATTTATTTTGATTTTCCCTTGATGTCAAGCAAAGAGGCACTGAGTTTGAAGGTAGACCTTGAAATACATCCACAGGTACACCTCCAATTGACTCAAATGATGTCAATTAGCCTATCAGAAGCTTCTAAAGCCATGACATCATTTTCTGAAATTTTCCAAGCTGTTTAAAGGCACAGTCAAATTAGTGTATGTAAACTTCTGACCCACTTGAATTGTGATACAGTGAATTATAAGTGAAATAATCTGTCTGTAAACAATTGTTGGAAAAATTCCTTGTTTCATGCACACAGTACATGTCCTAACCGACTTGCCAAAACTATAGTTTGTTAACAAGACATTTGTGGAGTGGTTAAAAAACAACTTTTAATGACTCCAACCTAAGTGTATGTAAACTTCCGACTTCAACTGTACATCTGCATTGCTTGCTGTTTGGGGTTTTAGGCTGGGTTTCTGTATAAACACTTTATGACATCTGCTGATGTAAAAGGGCTTTAAAAATACATTTAATTACATTTGAATTGCTGTATGGAAGCAACAATGACCTCTCCAGTATCCCCACAGGCAGGTCAGTCTGGGTAAATGGAGCTACCGGGAGTTATTTAACTAACTATCAAGAGCTTTTAGAGAATCGACCATCACACATCACCTCTGTGGAAGCAGATTCACGCCAAAAACAATACAAATCAGCCTGCAGCAATGTCTGTCTGTCTGTCCGTCCGTCTGTCTGCCTCTACACTATGCTACGCTGAGTTTGATTCTTTTACTAAATCAATGACTACCTCTGTGACAGTCATGTTAATGAACACAACACATATTCTCTGACCCAACAGACCTCTAAACTGAGAAGAGAGAGAGTTAGATGGAGAGGGTTAGGAGGAGAGAGGAGAGAGGGTTAGGAGGAGAGAGGAGAGAGGGTTAGGAGGAGAGAGGAGAGAGGGTTGGGTTAGGAGGAGAGAGGAGTGAGGAGATAGGGTTAGGAGGAGAGAGGAGAGAGGAGAGAGGGTTAGGAGGAGGGAGAGGGAGAGAGGAGAGGGGGTTAGGAGGAGAGAGGAGAGTGGGTTAGGAGGAGAGAGAGGGTTAGGAGGATAGAGGAGAGAGGGTTAGGAGGAGAGAGGGTTAGGAGGAGAGAGGAGAGAGGGTTAGGAGGAGAGAGGAGAGAGGGTTAGGAGGAGAGAGGAGAGGGGGTTAGGAGGAGAGAGGAGAGAGGGTTAGGAGGAGAGAGCAGAGAGGGTTAGGAGGAGAAAGGGGGTTAGGAGAAGAGAGGAGAGAGGGTTAGGAGGAGAGAGGAGAGAGGGTTAGGAGGAGAGAGGAGAGAGGAGAGAGGGTTGAGAGGAGAGAGGGTTAGGAGGAGAGAGGAGAGAGGGTTAGGAGGAGAGAGGAGAGAGGGTTAGGAGGAGAGAGGGTTAGGAGGAGAGAGGAGAGAGGGTTAGGAGGAGAGAGGAGAGAGGGTTAGGAGGAGAGAGGAGAGGGTTAGGAGCAGAGAGGAGAGAGGGTTAGGAGCAGAGAGGAGAGGGGTGAGAGGAGAGAGGGTTAGGAGGAGAGAGGAGAGAGGGTTAGGAGGAGAGAGGAGAGAGGGTTAGGAGGAGAGAGGGTTAGGAGGAGAGAGGAGAGAGGGTTAGGAGGAGAGAGGAGAGAGGGTTAGGAGGGGAGAGGAGAGAGGGTTAGGAGGAGAGAGGAGAGAGGGTTAGGAGGAGAGAGGAGAGGGGGTTGGGAGGAGAGAGGAGAGAGGAGAGGGGGTTAGGAGGAGAGAGGAGAGAGGGTTAGGAGGAGAGAGGAGAGAGGAGAGAGGGTTAGGAGGAGAGAGGAGAGGGGAGAGAAGAGAGGGGGTTAGGAGGAGAGAGGGGAGAGGGTTAGGAGGAGAGAGGAGAGGGGGTTAGGTGGAGAGAGGCAGGCAGTCTGCAGCTCAGATTCATAGAACTATGACTTAACAAAAAAACAATTAGGGCTTGGGTCCTGTGATATAATGACTCACAGTCAGATACTTGACACACAAACAGACGCACGCACACACACAGGCACACATACACACACACGCACGCACACACACACACACACACACACACACACAGCCACACACAGGCACACACACATACAAACGCACGGACACACATTAGTTGTATGCAGACTGGCTAAGGGACAGTCCTCCATTGTAACAAGTTTCAGCTCTTCAGGCTAGAGAGAGTGGACTGGATGCTTAAAGACATTCCTTCATCCTTTTAGAGATTATTTGAGAGGAGAGAGGGTTAGGAGGAGAGAGGAGAGATGGTTAGGAGGAGAGAGGAGAGAGGGTTAGGAGGAGAGAGGAGAGAGGGTTAGGAGGAGAGAGGAGAGAGGGTTAGGAGGAGAGAGGGTTAGGAGAGAGGCGAGAGGGTTAGGAGGAGAGAGGAGAGAGGGTTAGGAGGAGAGGGGAGAGAGGGTTAGGAGGAGAGAGGGTTAGGAGGAGAGAGGAGAGAGGGTTAGGAGGAGAGAGGGTTAGGAGGAGAGAGGAGAGAGGGTTAGGAGGAGAGAGGAGAGAGGAGAGAGGAGAGAGGGTTAGGAGGAGAGAGGAGAGAGGGTTAGGAGGAGAGAGGCGAGAGGGTTAGGAGGAGAGAGGAGAGAGTGTTAGGAGGAGAGAGGAGAGAGGGTTAGGAGGAGATAGGGTTAGGAGGAGGGTTAGGAGGAGAGAGGAGAGAGGGTTAGGAGGAGAGAGGAGAGAGGGTTAGGAGGAGAGAGGAGAGAGGGTTAGGAGGAGAGAGGAGAGAGGGTTAGGAGGAGAGAAGAAAGGAGAGCGAGTTAGGAGGAGAGAGGAGAGAGGGTTAAGAGGAGAGAGGAGAGCGGGTTAGGAGGAGAGAGGAGAGAGGGTTAGGAGGAGAGAGGAGAGAGGGTTAGGAGGAGAGAGGAGAGAGGGTTAGGAGGAGAGAGGAGAGAGGGTTAGGAGGAGAGAGGAGAGAGGGTTAGGAGGAGGGTTAGGAGGAGAGAGGAGAGAGGGTTAGGAGGAGGGTTAGGAGGAGAGAGGAGAGAGGAGAGACCTAAATGCCAGAACTGGACAAGAACCTGACACCCTCAGCACACAGGGGGACAAACACCTACCTGGAGGTGACAGCATACCCTCCCACATATGCCCCCCTAGCCACAACTATGACAACATAACCAACAAAAATGGGTCACAACTCCTGCAGCTCTGTCCCACGCTGGGTATGTACATAGTCAATGGTAGGCTTTGAGAGGACTCCTACGGTAGGTACACCTATAGCTCATCTCTTGGCATATGCATTTACATTTACGTCATTTAGCAGACGCTCTTATCCAGAGCGACTTACAAATTGGTGCATTCACCTTATAGCCAGTGGGATAACCACTTTAGTTAAATTATTATTATTATAATTTTTTATTTTTTGGGGGGGGTGGGGTAAGGGGGGGGTAGAAGGATTACTTTATCCTATCCCAGGTATTCCTTAAAGAGGTGGGGTTTCAAGTGTCTCCGGAAGGTGGTGAGTGACTCCGCTGTCCTGGCGTCGTGAGGGAGCTTGATCCACCATTGGGGTGCCAGAGCAGCGAACAGTTTTGACTGGGCTGAGCGGGAACTGTGCTTCCGCAGAGGTAGGGGGGCTAGCAGGCCAGAGGTGGATGAACGCAATGCCCTCGTTTGGGTGTAGGGACTGATCAGAGCCTGAAGGTACGGAGGTGCCGTTCCCCTCACAGCTCCGTAGGCAAGCACCATGGTCTTGTAGCAGATGCGAGCTTCAACTGGAAGCCAGTGGAGTGTGCGGAGGAGCGGGGTGACGTGAGAGAACTTGGGAAGGTTGAACACCAGACGGGCTGCGGCATTCTGGATGAGTTGTAGGGGTTTAATGGCACAGGCAGGAAGCCCAGCCAACAGCGAGTTGCAGTAATCCAGACGGGAGATGACAAATGCCTGGATTAGGACCTGTGCCGCTTCCTGTGTAAGGCAGGGTCGTACTCTCCGAATGTTGTAGAGCATGAACCTACAGGATCGGGTCACCGCCTTGATGTTAGCGGAGAACAACAGGGTGTTGTTCAGGGTCACGCCAAGGCTCTTCGCACTCTGGGAGGAGGACACAACGGAGTTGTCAACCGTGATGGCGAGATCATGGAACGGGCAGTCCTTCCCCGGGAGGAAGAGCAGCTCCGTCTTGCCGAGGTTCAGTTTGAGGTGGTGATCCGTCATCCACACTGATATGTCTGCCAGACATGCAGAGATGCGATTCGCCACCTGGTTATCAGAAGGGGGAAAGGAGAAGATTAGTTGTGTGTCATCTGCGTAGCAATGATAGGAGAGGCCATGTGAGGATATGACAGAGCCAAGTGACTTGGTGTATAGCGAGAATAGGAGAGGGCCTAGAACTGAGCCCTGGGGGACACCAGTGGTGAGAGCACGTGGTGCGGAGACAGATTCTCCCCACGCCACTTGGTAGGAGAGACCGGTCAGGTAGGACGCAATCCAAGAGTGAGCCGCGCCGGAGATGCCCAGCTTGGAGAGGGTGGAGAGGAGGATCTGATGGTTCACAGTATCAAAGGCAGCAGACAGGTCTAGAAGGACAAGAGCAGAGGAGAGAGAGTTAGCTTTAGCAGTGCGGAGAGCCTCCGTGACACAGAGAAGAGCAGTCTCAGTTGAATGACCAGTCTTGAAACCTGACTGGTTTGGATCAAGAAGGTAATTCTGAGAGAGATAGCAAGAGAATTGGCTAAAGACGGCACGCTCCAGAGTTTTGGAGAGAAAAGAAAGAAGGGATACTGGTCTGTAGTTGTTGACATCGGAGGGATCGAGTGTTGGTTTTTTGAGAAGGGGTGCAACTCTCGCTCTCTTGAAGATGGAACGGAAATAGCCAGCGGTCAAGGATGAGTTGATGAGCGAGGTGAGGTAAGGGAGAAGGTCACTGGAGATGGTCTGGAGAAGAGAGGAGGGGATAGGGTCAAGCGTGCAGGTTGTTGGGCGGCCGTCCGTCACAAGTCGCAAGATTTTATATGGAGAGAGAGGGGAGAAAGAAGTCAAAGCATATGGTAGGGCAGTGTGAGCAGGACCAGCAGTGTCATTTGACTTATCAAACGAGGATTGGATGTCGTCAACCTTCTTTTCAAAATGGTTGACGAAGTCATCCACAGAGAGGGGGGAGGGGGGGAAGGGGGAGGAGGATTCAGCAGGGAGGAGAACGTGGTAAAGAGCTTCCTAGGGTTAGAGGCAGATGCTTGGAATTTAGAGTGGTAGAAAGTGGCTTTAGCAGCAGAAACAGATGAAGAGAATGTAGAGAGGAGGGAGTGAAAAGATGCCAGGTCAGCAGGGAGTCTAGTTTTCCTCCATTTCCGCTCGGCTGCCCGGAGCCCTGTTCTGTGAGCTCGCAATGAGTCATCAAGCCACGGAGCAGGAGGGGAGGACCGAGCCGGCCGGGAGGATAGGGGACATAGAGAGTCAAAGGATGCAGAAAGGGAGGAGAGGAGGGTTGAGGAGGCAGAATCAGGAGATTGGAGGGAGAAGGATGGAGCAGAGGGAAGAGATGATAGGATGGAAGAGGAGAGAGTAGCGGGAGAGAGAGAGCGAAGGTTGCGACAGCGCATTACCATCTGAGTAGGGGCAGAGTGAGTAATGTTGGAGGAGAGCGAGAGAGAAAAGGATACAAAGTAGTGGTCGGAGACATGGAGGGGAGTTGCAGTGAGATTAGTAGAAGAACAACATCTAGTAAAGATGAGGTAAAGCGTATTGCCTGCCTTGTGAGTAGGGGGGGACGGTGAGAGGGTGAGGTCAAAAGAGGAGAGGAGTGGAGAGAAGGAGGCAGAGAGAAATGAGTCAAAGGTAGACGTAGGGAGGTTGAAGTCACCCAGAACTGTGAGGGGTGAGCCATCCTCAGGAAAGGAACTTATCAAGGCGTCAAGCTCATTGATGAACTCTCCAAGGGAACCTGGAGGGCGATAAATGACAAGGATGTTAAGCTTGAATGGGCTAGTGACTGTGACAGCATGGAATTCAAATGAGGAGATAGACAGATGGGTCAGGGGAAAAAGAGAGAATGTCCACTTGGGAGAGATGAGGAGAGAGCAGTAGGAGTAGCATTGTTTTCAGTGGTAATCCATGTTTCCGTCAGCGCCACGAAGTCGAGGGACTGGAGGGTAGCATAGGCTGAGATGAACTCTGCCTTGTTGGCAGCAGAACGGCAGTTCCAGAGGCTGCCTGAGACCTGGAACTCCACGTGGGTGGTGCGTGCAGGGACCACCAGGTTAGAGAGGCAGCAGCCACGCGGTGTGAGGCGTTTGTATAGTCTGTGCGGAGAGGAGAGAACAGGGATAGACAGAGGCATAGTTGACAGGCTACAGAAAATGGCTACAATAATGCAAAGGAGATCGGAATGATATGAACTAAACATCTGGGAAAAGAGAGAGCGGGGCCTCCCTCACTTACGTTTCACTGAAACACCCAAATATAAAACTCTCCCAACTTCCACCTCAGAAACTATACTTGTTGTAAACTACAGCGGTTCAATGTTTTCTAGGAATAGACTAACTTAGTTTATTCAGCTAGCTAGCTTGGTACAGTATTCTTCCGTGAAAATCGTCCAGGGCACCTAGTCATATGACGCCACAGCCAACTAGCATGCCGGACTCCAACAACACGGTTTAGCACCAATACTTGGCCACAACAAACCACCAGTGTGTCAACACGCGAAGCAGATCATTTGTGTCGGTGTCTAACGTTGTGGGTTAGTCCCGACAGCTTGAGCGAGTCCGTCGTCAACTTATTCAGCCAGTTAGTTAGCTAGAATAGTTAGCATACTAGCTAGCCATTGCTTTCAGACAACGAAGCAACCCCTCCTCCCACGGCACGAACACGCAGAGAGAGCCAAGCTAACGTTAACTAGTCACCCATGTCCCGAATTCCCTTGAACGACTCTGGCTACCAGTATGTAAAAACAAAACACAAATGTAGGTTATAACTTACCCCTAGCAGCTACTGTTAGCTAGCCAAGTGCAAAGCTAGCCACTGAATTGACTCAGCCAGTTCGCGTCTGTTTGCTAGGTCGTTCCAGCCATTGTTTAGTAGCTATCCAGGTAGCAACAAGCTAGCTACATTTCAAGCACAGTAGCCACTTACTACCTAACGTTAACGCTTCAGACAATGAGGTTAGAAAAACAGCTGAATGGTAGGCAGCTAGCTGGCATAATTACAGGCACAGTAGTACTGTAGACTACTTTATCACTGACCTCAACCCAGAGTCTCTCAGAGCGTTCACAGTCAGCCCACTGACACCCCTATCAGATCACAGCAAAATCACAGTCTACTTGAACAGAGCAATACTCAATCATGAGGCATCAAAGCCAAAGGAACTGAATAATATTAAGAAATGCTATAGATGGAAGGAAAGTCGAAACCTACCAAAAAACAATTAGGCAACAACAAATTCAATCCCTTTCAGACAGCTACGGAAAAAGAAGGAACAGCATTTCAGAAATCAGCTCAACGTAATTGAAGAATCCATAGACTCTAACCACTTCTGGGAAAATTGGAAAACACTAAACAAACAACAACACGAAGAGCTATCTATCCAAAATGGAGATGTATGGGTAAACCACTTCTCCAATCTTTTTGGCCCTGTAACAAAGAACAAACAGCAAAACAATATACATGATCAAATGCAAATCTTAGAATCAACTATTAAAGACTACCAGAACCCACTGGATTCTCCAATTACATTGAATGAACTACAGGACAAAATACAAACCCTCCAACCCAAAAAGGCCTGTGGTGTTGATGGTATCCTCAATGAAATGATAAAATATACAGACCACAAATTCCAATTGGCTATACTTAAACGCTTTAACATCATCATTAGCTCTGGCATCTTCCCCAATATTTGGAACCAAGGACTGATCACCCCAATCCACAAAAGTGGAGACAAATTTGACCCCAATAACTACCGTGGGATATGCGTCAACAGCAACCTTGGGAAAATCCTCCGCATTTTCATTAACAGCAGACTAGTTCATTTCCTCAGTGAAAACAATGTACTGAGCAAATGTCAAATTGGCTTTTTACCAAATTACCGTACGACCGACCACGTATTCACCCTGCACACCCTAATTGACAAACAAACAAACCAAAACAAAGTCTTCTCATGCTTATTTTTTTAGTTCCAAGATGGCGTAGCAGTGCGGTCGTGTTCTCTTGTGTGTCCATGTAAATAGCCTGTTTTTCTATTTTTTTTGTATTTTACGTATATATTTACCTATCACACTTTTCATCCTTCTACTAAATATACTTTCCTGCAACCTGCCTCACTCAATGTGGAACGGATTCTATTATTTACTCACCTTTATCTAGAATCTCCAGTTGAAACTAGCCAGCCAGCTAACCAGCTAAATAGCTACTTGCTATTAGCCACCGTTAGCGGTTTTCACCCAGAACATCGGATTTTCTGCCAGAATAACTGAATCACTGGACCTTAACACCGGATCGCAACTAGCTAGCCGCAACCGAATGGATAACGAACGGATGTTGCTGTAGGCTAATCACTACTGCCCCTGAAGCAAGCACCAGTTAGCCTTGAGCTAGCCTCGAGCAGGCCCATATCCCGGCTATCTACCTCTCTGTCTACCGGACGGGAGTAGCCAGCTAACCAGCTAACTAGCTACTTGCTATTAGCCACCGTTAGCAGTTTTCACCCAGAACATCGGATTTTCTGCCGGAATCACTGAATCACTGGACCTTTAACACTGGATAATCGCAACTAGCTAGCTGCAACCGAATGAACGTTGTTGTTGGCTAATCAGCCTTGAGCTAGCCTTGAGTCAGGCACATCTCCCGGCTATCTACCTCTCTGTCAACCGGACAGGACCTCCTAGAGTCGACACGGAGCCCCGCCGATCCATCACGACTGGTCTGCCGACGTAATCGTCTGTGGTTTCAACAGGCTTCCCGTTGCGACGACCACGAAGATCCATCTGCTAGCCCCGGCCCGCTAGCACACGCAAACAACAGCCGTGCTTCCTGCTCGCTGTGCTGTAGCACCAATTCGAACTGCTCTCGGACTCACATATTGCTGTTCACTGGACCTTATGATCACTCAGCTGTACAGCTGATGCCTGCTGGACTGTTCCTTTACACGGTACCCTGTCCTGTTTATCTGTTTAGCCTCAGCCCAAACTTTATCGCCATTACCAGTTGCTGTCTTAGCTCTCTCTAATAACACCTGTGATTGCTTTATGCCTCTCTCCCATGTCAATATGCCTTGCCTATTGCTGTTCCAGTTAGTTCTTATTATACAATTTCACTGTAGAACCCCAAGTCCCTCTCAAACTGCCTCAAATAGTTCCTTTGTTCCACCCCCCATACACGCCGAGACCGGCTCAATCGGTGCCTCCAGTGATGCTATCTCTTTCATTGTTACCCAACGCTTAGGTTTACCTCCACTGTACTCATATCCTTCCATATCCTTGTCTGTACATAATGCCCTGAATCTATTCTACAACGCCCAGAAATCTGCCCCTTTTATTCTCTATACCCAACGCACTAGAAGACCAGTTTTTAAAGCCTTTAGCCGTATCCTTATTATATTCCTCCTCTGTTCCTCTGGTGATGTAGAGGCTAACCCAGGCCGCAGCCCCCAGTATCACTCCTACTCCCCAGGAACTATCATTTGTTGACTTCTGTAACCGTAAAAGCCTTGGTTTTCTGCATGTTAACATCAGAAGGCTCCTTTCTAAGTTTGAGATATTCACTGCGTTAGCACACTCCGCCAACCCTGATGTTCTAGCAGTGTCTGAATCCTGGCTTAGGAAGGCCACCAAAAATTCTGAAATGTCCATCCCCAACTACAACATTTTCCGTCTAGATAGAACTGCCAAAGGGGGTGGAGTTGCAATCTACTGTAGAGATAGCCTGCAGAGCTCTATCATACAATCCAGGTCTGTGCCCAAACAGTTTGAGCTTCTACTTCTAAAAATCCACCTTTCCAGAAATAAGACTCTCACTGTTGCCGCTTGCTACAGACCCCCCTCAGCCCCCAGCTGTGCCCTGGACACCATATGTGAATTGATTGCCCCCCATTTATCCTCAGAGTTCGTACTGCTTGGTGACCTAAATTGGGATATGCTTAACACCCCGGTCATCCTACAATCCAAACTAGATGCCCTCAATCTCACACAAATTATCAACGAACCTACCAGGTACAAACCTAAATCTGTAAACATGGGCACACTCATAGATATCATCTTGACTAACTTACCCTCTAAATACACGTCCACTGTCTTCAACCAGGATCTCAGCGATCACTGCCTTATTGCCTGCGTCCGTAACGGGTCCGCGGTCAAACGACCACCCCTCATCACTGTCAAACGCTCCCTAAAACACTTTAGCGAGCAGGCCTGCCTAACTGACCTGACCCAGGTATTCTGGATGGATATCGATCTCATTCTGTCAGTAGAGGATGCCTGGTTGTTCTTTAAAAGTAATTTCCTCTCAATCTTAAATAAACATGCCCCATTCAAAAAATACAGAACTAAGAACAGATATAGCCCCTGGTTCTCCTCAGACTTGACTGCCCTTGACCAGCACAAAAACATCCTGTGGCATACTGCATTAGCATCGAACATCCCCCGCGATATGCAACTTTTCAGGGAAGTTAGGAACCAATATACACAAGCAGTTAGGAAAGCAAAGGCTAGCTTATTCAAACAGAAATGTGCATCCTCTAGCACTAACTCCAAAAAGTTTTGGGACACTGTAAAGTCCATGGAGAATAAGAGCACCTCCTCCCAGCTGTCCACTGCACTGAGGCTAGGAAACACTATCACCACCAGTAAATCTACAATAATCGAGAATTTCAACAAGCATTTTGCTACGGCTGGCCATGCTTTCCACCTGGCTACCACTACCCCGGCCACCAGCTCTGCACCCTCCGCTGCAACTTGCCCATGCCCCCCCCCCCCCTTCTCCTTCACACAAATTCAGACAGCTGATGTTCTCGTGGTCCTCTGTAGCTCAGCTGGTAGAGCACGGCGCTTGTAACGCCAAGGTATTGGGTTCGATCCCCGGGACCACCCATACACAAAAATGTATGCACGCATGACTGTAAGTCGCTTTGGATAAAAGCGTCTGCTAAATGGCATATTATTTATATTATTATTATTATCTGAAAGAGCTGCAAAATCTGGACCCCTACAAATCATCTGGGCTAGACAATCTGGATCCTTTCTTTCTAAAACTAGCCACCGAAATTGTCGCAACCCCTATTACTAGCCTGTTCAACCTCTCTTTCATAACGTCTGAGATCCCCAGAGATTGGAAAGCTGCCGCGGTCGTCCCCCTCTTCAAAGTGGGTGACACTCTAGATCCAAACTGTTACAGACCTATATCCATTCTGCCCTGCCTTTCGAAAGTTTTTGAAAGCCAAGTTAACAAACAGATCACCGACCATTTCGAATCCCACCGTACCTTCTCCGCTATGCAATCCGGTTTCCGAGCTGGTCATGGGTGCACCTCAGCCACGCTCAAGGTCCTAAACGATATTACAACCGCGATCAATAATAGACAGTACTGTGCAGCCGTCTTCATCGACCTGGCCAAGGCTTTCGACTCTGTCAACCACCACAATCTTATTGGCAGACTAAATAGCCTTGGTTTCTCAAATGACTGCCTCACCTGGTTCACCAACTACTTCTCAGATAGAGTTCAATGTGTCAAATCGGAGGGCCTGTTGTCTGGACCTATGGCAGTCTCTATGGGGGTGCCACAGGGTTCAATTCTTGGGCCGACTCTTTTCTCCGTGTATATCAATGATGTCGCTCTTGCTGCTGGTGACTCTCAGATCCACCTCTACGCAGACGACACCATTTTGTATACATCTGGCCCTTCATTGGACACTGTGTTAACAAACCTCGAAACGAGCTTCAATGCCATACAACACTCCTTCAGTAGCCTCCAACTGCTCTTAAACACTTGTAAAACTAAATGCATTCTCTTCAATCGAACGCTGCTGGCACCCGCCCACCCGACTAGAATCACTACTCTCGACGGGTCTGACCTAGAGTATGTGGACAACTACAAATACCTAGGTGTCTGGTTAGACTGTAAACTCTCCTTCCAGACTCACATTAAGCATCTCCAATCCAAAGTTAAATCTAGAATCGGTTTCCTATTTCGCAACAAAGCCTCCTTCACTCATGCTGCCAAACATGCCCTCGTAAAACTGACTATCCTACCGATCCTTGACTTCGGCGATGCCATTTACAAAATAGCCTCCAACACTCTACTCAGCAAATTGGATGTAGTCTATCACAGTGCCATCCGTTTTGTCACCAAAGCCCCATATACTACCCACCATTGTGACCTGTACGCTCTTGTTGGCTGGTCCTCACTACATATTCGTCGCCAAACCCACTGGCTCCAGGCCATCTATAAATCACTGCTAGGCAAATCCTTGCCTTATCTTAGCTCATTGGTCACCATAGCAACACCCACCCGTAGTCTGCGCTCCAGCAGGTATATCTCACTGGTCATCCCCAAAGCCAACACCTCCTTTGGCTGCCATTCCTTCCAGTTCTCTGACTGGAACAAATTGCAAAAATCTCTGAAGCTGGAGACTCTTATCTCCCTCACTAACTTTAAGCATCAGTTGTCAGAGCACCTTACCGATCACTGCACCTGTACACAGCCCATCTGAAATTAGCCCACCCAACTATCTCATCCCCTTATTGTTATTTATTTTGGTCATTTGCACCCCAGTATCTCTATTTGCACTTCATCTCTTGCACATCTATCATTCCAGTGTTAATACTAATTGTAATTATTTTGCACTATGGCCTATTTATTGCCTTACCGCCATAACTTGCTACATTTGCACACATTGTATATATATCTTCTGTTGTATTTTTTGACTTTATGTTTTGTTTTACCCCATATGTAACTCTGTGTTGTTGTTTTTAATCGCACTGCTTTGCTTTATCTTGGCCAGGTCGCAGTTGTAAATGAGAACTTGTTCTCAACTGGTTTACCTGGTTAAATAAAGGTGAAATAAAAATAAATAATAAAAATTTCAAAAAAGCTTTTGATTCAATTTAGAATGAGGGTCTGCTATACAAATTGATGGAAAGTGGGGTTGGGGGGAAAACATATGACATTATAAAATCCATGTATACAAACAACAAGTATGCAGTTAAAATTGGCAAGAAACACACACATTTCTTTCCACAGGGCCGTGGGGTGAGACAGGGATGCAGTTTAAGCCCCACCCTCTTCAACATATATATCAACGAATTGGCGAGGGCACTAGAACAGTCTGCAGCACCCGGCCTCACCCTACTAGAATCTGAAGTCAAATGTCTACTGTTTGCTGATGATCTGGTGCTTCTGTCACCAACCAAGGAGGGCCTACAGCGGCACCTTTATCTTCTGCACAGATTCTGTCAGACCTGGGCCCTGACAGTAAATCCCAGTAAGACAAAAATAACGGTGTTCCAAAAAAGGTCCAGTTGCCAGGACCCCAAATACAAATTCCATCTAGACACCGTTGCCCTAGAGCACACAAAAAACTATACATACCTCGACCTAAACATCAGCGCCACAGGTAACTTCCACAAAGCTGTGAACGATCTGAGAGACAAGGCAAGAAGGGCCTTCTATGCCATCAAAAGGAACATCAAATTTGACATACCAATTAGGATCTGGCTAAAAATACTTGAATCAGTTATAGAACCCATTGCCCTTTATGGTTGTGAGGTCTGGGGTCCGCTCACCAACCAAGAAATCACAAAATGGGACAAACACCAAATTGAGACTCTGCATGCAGAATTCTGCTAAAATATCCTCCGTGTACAACGAAAAACACCAAATAATGCATGCAGAGCAGAATTAGGCCGATACGCACCAATTATCAAAATCCAGAAAATAGCCGTTCAATTCTACAACCACCTAAAAGGAAGCGATTCCCAAACCTTCCATAACAAAGCCATCACCTACAGAGAGATGAACTTGGAGAAGAGTCCCCTAAGCAAGCTGGTCCTGGGGCTCTGTTCACAAACACAAACAGACCCCACAGAGCCCCAGGACAACAACAACAACACAATTAGACCCAACCAAATCATGAGAAAACAAAAAGAGAATTACTTGACACATTGGAAAGAATTAACAAAAAAACTGAGCAAACTAGAATGCTATTTGGCCCTAAACAGAGAGTACACAGTGGCAGAATACCTGACCACTTTGATTGATCCAATCTTAAGGAAATCTTTGACTATGTACAGACTCAGTGAGCATAGCCTTGCTATTGAGAAAGGTCGCAGTAGTGCACACTGCCCACAAAATGAGGTGGAAACTGAGCTGCACTTCCTAACCTCCTGCCAAATGTATGACCATATTAGAGACACATATTTCCCTCAGATTACAGAGATCCACAAAGCATTTGAAAACAAACCCAATTTTGATAAACTCCCTTATCTACTGGTTGAAAAAGCACAGTGTGCCATCACAGCAGCAAGATGTGTGACCTGTTGCCACAAGAAAAGGGCAACCAGTGAAGAACAAACACCATTGTACATACAACCCATATTTATGTTTATTTATTTTCCCTTTTGTACTTTAACTATTTGCACATTGTTACAACACTGTATATATACATAATATGACATTTGAAATGTCTTTATTCTTTTGGAACTTCTGAGTGTAATGTTTACTGTTAATATTTATTGTTTATTTCACTTTTGTTTACTATCTACTTCACTTGCTTTGGCAATGTTAACATACGTTTCCCATGCCAATAAAGCCCTTACATTGAAAATGAATTGAGAGGGTTAGGAGGAGAGAAGAGAGAGAGTTAGGAGGAGAGAAGAGAGAGGATTAGGAGGAGAGAGGAGAGAAGAGAGAAGGTTAGGAGGAGAGAGGAGAGAGGAGAGAGAGTTAGGAGGAGAGAGGAGAGAGGGTTAGGAGAGAGGAGAGAGGAGAGAGGAGGGAGGAGAGAGGGTTAGGAGGAGAGAGGAGAGAGGGTTAGGAGGAGAGAGAAGAGAGGAGAGAGGAGAGAGGGTTAGGAGGAGAGAGGAGAGAGGGTTAGGAGGAGAGAGGAGAGAGGGTTAGGAGGAGAGAGGAGAGAGGGTTAGGAGGAGAGAGGAGAAAGGGTTAGGAGGAGAGAGGAGAGAGGGTTAGGAGGAGAGAGGAGAGAGGGTTAGGAGGAGAGAGGAGAGAGGAGAGAGTGTTAGGAGGAGAGAGGATTAGGAGGAGAGAGGAGAGAGGGTTAGGAGGAGAGAGGAGAGAGGGTTAGGAGGATAGAGGAGAGCGGGTTAGGAGGAGAGAGGAGAGAGGGTTGAGAGGAGAGAGGGTTAGGAGGAGAGAGGAGAGAGGGTTAGGAGGAGAGAGGGTTAGGAGGCGAGAGGAGAGAGGGTTAGGAGGAGAGAGGAGAGAGGGTTAGGAGGAGAGAGGAGAGAGGGTTAGGAGGAGAGAGGAGAGAGGGTTGGGAGGAGAGAGGGTTAGGAGGAGAGAGGAGAGAGGAAATAGGGTTAGGAGGAGAGAGGAGAGAGGGTTATGAGGAGAGAGGAGAGAGGAGAGAGGGTTAGGAGGAGAGAGGAGAGAGGAGAGAGGAGAGAGGAGAGAGGAGAGAGGAGAGAGGAGAGAGGGTTAGGAGGAGAGAGGAGAGAGGGTTAGGAGGAGAGAGGGTTAGGAGGAGAGAGGAGAGAGGGTTAGGAGGAGAGAGGAGAGAGGAGAGAGGGTTAGGAGGAGAGAGGAGAGAGGAGAGAGGAGAGAGGGTTAGGAGGAGAGAGGAGAGAGGAGAGAGGGTTAGGAGGAGAGAGGAGAGAGGGTTAGGAGGAGAGAGGGTTAGGAGGCGAGAGGAGAGAGGGTTAGGAGAAGAGAGGAGAGAGGGTTAGGAGGCGAGAGGAGAGAGGCGAGAGGAGAGAGGAGAGAGGGTTAGGAGGAGAGAGGAGAGAGGGTTAGGAGGAGAGAGGAGAGAGGGTTAGGAGGAGAGAGGAGAGAGGGTTAGGAGGAGAGAGGAGGGAGGAGAGAGGGTTAGGAGGAGAGAGGAGAGAGGGTTAGGAGGAGAGAGGAGAGAGGGTTAGGAGGAGAGAGGAGAGAGGGTTAGGAGGAGAGAGGAGAGAGGGTTGAGAGGAGAGAGGAGAGAGGGTTAGGAGGAGAGAGGAGAGAGGAGAGAGGGTTAGGAGGAGAGAGGAGAGAGGAGAGAGGGTTAGGAGGAGAGAGGAGAGAGGGTTAGGAGGAGAGAGGAGAGAGGAGAGAGTGTTAGGAGGAGAGAGGATTAGGAGGAGAGAGGAGAGAGGGTTAGGAGGAGAGAGGAGAGAGGGTTAGGAGGATAGAGGAGAGAGGGTTAGGAGGAGAGAGGAGAGAGGGTTGAGAGGAGAGATGGTTAGGAGGAGAGAGGAGAGAGGGTTAGGAGGAGAGAGGGTTAGGAGGCGAGAGGAGAGAGGGTTAGGAGGAAAGGGGAGAGAGGGTTAGGAGGAGAGAGGAGAGAGGGTTAGGAGGAGAGAGGAGAGAGGGTTGGGAGGAGAGAGGGTTGGGAGGAGAGAGGGTTAGGAGGAGAGAGGGTTAGGAGGCGAGAGGAGAGAGGAGAGAGGATTGGGAGGAGAGAGGGTTGGGAGGAGAGAGGGTTAGGAGGAGAGAGGGTTAGGAGGAGAGAGGAGAGAGGAAATAGGGTTAGGAGGAGAGAGGAGAGAGGGTTAGGCGGAGAGAGGAGAGAGGAGAGAGGAGAGAGGGTTAGGAGGAGAGAGGAGAGAGGAGAGAGGAGAGAGGGTTAGGAGGAGAGAGGAGAGAGGGTTAGGAGGAGAGAGGGTTAGGAGGCGAGAGGAGAGAGGGTTAGGAGGAGAGAGGGTTAGGAGGCGAGAGGGTTAGGAGGCGAGAGGAGAGAGGGTTAGGAGAAGAGAGGAGAGAGGGTTAGGAGGCGAGAGGAGAGAGGCGAGAGGAGAGAGGAGAGAGGGTTAGGAGGAGAGAGGAGAGAGGGTTAGGAGGAGAGAGGAGAGAGGGTTAGGAGGAGAGAGGGTTAGGAGGAGAGAGGAGAGAGGGATAGGAGGAGAGAGGAGAGAGGAGAGAGGGTTAGGAGGAGAGAGGAGAGAGGGTTAGGAGGAGAGAGGAGAGAGGGTTAGGAGGAGAGAGGAGAGAGGGTTGAGAGGAGAGAGGAGAGAGGGTTAGGAGGAGAGAGGAGAGGGGGTTAGGAGGAGAGAGGGTTAGGAGGAGAGAGGAGAGGGGGTTAGGAGGAGAGAGGGTTAGGAGGAGAGAGGAGAGGGGGTTAGGAGGAGAGAGGCAGGCAGTCTGCAGCTCAGATTCATAGAACTATGACTTAACAAAAAAACAATTAGGGCTTGGGTCCTGTGATATAATGACTCACAGTCAGATACTTGACACACAAACAGACGCACGCACACACACAGGCACACATACACACACACACACACACACACACACACACACACACACACACACACACAGCCACACACAGGCACACACACATACAAACGCACGGACACACATTAGTTGTATGCAGACTGGCTAAGGGACAGTCCTCCATTGTAACAAGTTTCAGCTCTTCAGGCTAGAGAGAGTGGACTGGATGCTTAAAGACATTCCTTCATCCTTTTAGAGATTATTTGAGAAAACACTTCAACGTGTGTTTTCAGGGGTTTCCCCTGAATTGTAAAGATACATTAATTAGACACAGCTCCCATTTCATGTCCACATATGGTATGATGGTAGATCAACTGTAGACATGCCTTCTCTATATCCACTACTGTATATCAACTACTGTATATCTCCACTACTGTATATCTCCACTACTGTATATCTCCACTACTGTATATCTCCACTACTGTATAACTCCACTACTGTATATCTCCACTACTGTATATCTCCACTACTGTATATCTCCACTACTGTATATCTCCACTACTGTATATCTCCACTTCTGTATCTCCACCACTGTATATCTCCACCACTGTATATCTCCACTACTGTATATCTCAACTACTGTATATCTCCACTACTGTATATCTCAACTACTGTATATCTCCACTACTGTATATCTCCACTACTGTATATCTCAACTACTGTATATCTCCACTACTGTATATCTCCACTACTGTATATCTCAACTACTGTATATCTCCACTACTGTATATCTCAACTACTGTATAACTCCACTACTGTATAACTCCACTACTGTATATCTCCACTACTGTATATCTACTACTGTATATCCACTACTGTATATCTCAACAACTGTATATCTACTACTGTATATCCACTACTGTATATCCACTACTGTATATCTCCACTACTGTATATCCACTACTGTATATCCACTACTGTATAACTCCACTACTGTATATCTACTAATGTATAACTTCACTATTGTATATCTCCACTACTGTATATCTACTAATGTATAACTCCACTACTGTATATCTCCACTACTGTATATCGCCACTACTGTATATCTCCCCTACTGTATAACTCCTAAACTGTATAACTCCACTACTGTATATCTCCACTACTGTATATCTCCACTACTGTATAACTCCTAAACTGTATAACTCCACTACTGTATATCTCCACTACTGTATATCTCCACTACTGTATATCTCCACTACTGTATAACTCCTAAACTGTATAACTCCACTACTGTATATCTCCACTACTGTATATCTCCACTACTGTATATCTCCCCTACTGTATATCTCCACTACTGTATATCTCCACTACTGTATATCTCCACTACTGTATAACTCCACTACTGTATATCTCCACTACTGTATAACTCCACTACTGTATCTCCACTACCGTATATCTCAGTGAGCTCTGAGGTAAACATCTCAATGTGTTACACCTGGATGTATTGATAACACTGTCTGGTCAGTGAGCTCTGAGGTAAAAGAGAAGACATGAGGAGTGGCGGTAGGGCTACAGCCTTCACCTGTATTCAACTGTACTCACCTGTATTCAACTGTACTCACCTTTATTCAACTATACTCACCTGTATTCAACTGTACTCACCTGTATTCAACTATACTCACCTGTATTCAACTGTACTCACCTGTACTCAACTGTACTCACCTGTATTCAACTGTACTCACCTGTACTCAACTGTACTCACCTGTATTCAACTGTACTCACCTGCATTCAACTATACTCACCTGTATTCAACTATACTCCCCTGTATTCAACTGTACTCACCTGTACTCAAATGTACTCACCTGTATTCAACTGTACTCACCTGCATTCAACTATACTCACCTGTATTCAACTGTACTCACCTGTATTCAACTGTACTCACCTGTATTCAACTGTACTCACCTGTATTCAACTATACTCACCTGTATTCAACTGTACTCACCTGTATTCAACTGTACTCACCTGTATTCAACTATACTCACCTGTATTCAACTATACTCACCTGTATTCAACTGTACTCACCTGTATTCAACTGTACTCACCTGTATTCAACTCTACTCACCTGTATTCATCTGTACTCATGTGTCTCGGTGTGTATCTGTGACAGCAGGCTGGAGAGTGGGCGGCGCACAATTGGCCTAGCGTTGTCCAGGGTAGGGGAGGGAATGGCCGGCAGGGATGTAGCTCAGTTGATAGAGCATGGCGTTTGCAACGCCAGGGTTGTGGGTTCGATTCCCACGGGGACCAGTTTAAAAAAGAAAATATATAGATATATATAAAAAAAAATTACAAAAAATATATATATGTATTCACTAACTGTAAGTCGCTCTGGATAAGAGCGTCTGCTAAATGACTAAAATGTAAATGTAATGTAAAATGAGTGTAAAGTCTCATTCCCTCTCTTATTTAAGTGACCTCACCCTACTCTGGGGTGTGGCTACAGACACGGCCTGTGTCCCACGTAGTACCCTTTACCATGTAGTGCACTCGCCAGGGCCAGAACCCGTGACCCCTGGTCAAAAGTAGAGCACTAAAGAATAGGGAATAGTGTGACATTTGGGACGCACATCGTATGACTAGACAGACAACAGAGAAACACTCAATCAGATCACAGGACATGTGTAGGATTCCTCCCCTGGCTGACTAACATAGCTCTAATGCATTACAAAGGCGTTGCTATGATAACTGGTCTCAGTAGTCCAGTAATGTGATTAGTGTTCGGTACTGGATAGCATCTCTCTTCGTGTATCTTAGACTCACTGAGCACCAGGAGGAATCCACAGAAACCTACAAGGAGGGACCAAGGAGAAGAACATTACTAGAATGTCCTAGTTGAAGAAAGAGATTGTTCCAATGTCCTCCTGTAGACTGTTCCAAAGTCCTCCTGTGGACTGTTCCAATGTCCTCCTGTAGACTGTTCCAATGTCCTCCTGTAGACTGTTCCAATGTCCTCCTGTAGACTGTTCCAATGTCCTCCTGTAGACTGTTCCAATGTCCTCCTGTAGACTGTTCCAATGTCCTCCTGTAGACTGTAGCAATGTCCTCCTGTAGACTGTTCCAATGTCCTCCTGTAGACTGTTCCAATGTCCTCCTGTAGACTGTTCCAATGTCCTCCTGTAGACTGTTCCAATGTCCTCCTGTAGACTGTAGCAATGTCCTCCTGTAGACTGTAGCAATGTCCTCCTGTAGACTGTAGCAAGTCCTCCTGTAGACTGTTCCAATGTCCTCCTGTAGACTGTTCCAATGTCCTCCTGTAGACTGTTCCAATGTCCTCCTGTAGACTGTTCCAATGTCCTCCTGTAGACTGTAGCAATGTCCTCCTGTAGACTGTAGCAATGTCCTCCTGTAGACTGTAGCAATGTCCTCCTGTAGACTGTAGCAATGTCCTCCTGTAGACTGTTCCAATGTCCTCCTGTAGACTGTTCCAATGTCCTCCTGTAGACTGTTCCAATGTCCTCCTGTAGACTGTTCCAAGTCCTCCTGTAGACTGTTCCAATGTCCTCCTGTAGACTGTAGCTACCTGCAGCAGAAGAGGAGAGACAATACAAATTCAACATTCAACAACAAGTTACATATCAACATTTTCTACAGACTTTTAATTGCCACAAAATATGACATTAGTTATATTTCTTTGAGAAATTATGCAAAGAAAGATAATAATAATAATAATAATTAGGGGGGTGCTTATATTTGTCCTATTTCAAGTGAATTGGAGCAGGATGTCTG
>NW_028159442.1:231454-395179 GCF_964263955.1 Coregonus lavaretus
GGTTAAATAAAGGTGAAAAAATAAAAAAAAGAATTCCAACATTGCCAAGTTTTGCTTACATTGTGTATTATAATTAGCTCATGTGCTTTTCTCCACGAGGAGGGGATACTAGATAATGTTGTTGGGTCTGTAACCATGAGGAGGGGATACTAGATAATGTTGTTGGGTCTGTAACCATGAGGAGGGGATACTAGATAATGTTGTTGGGTCTGTAACCATGAGGAGGGGATACTAGATAATGTTGTTGGGTCTGTAACCATGAGGAGGGGATACTATATAATGCTGTTGGGTCTGTAACCATGAGGAGGGGATACTAGATAATGTTGTTGGGTCTGTAACCATGAGGAGGGGATACTATATAATGCTGTTGGGTCTGTAACCATGAGGAGGGGATACTAGATAATGTTGTTGGGTCTGTAACCATGAGGAGGGGATACTAGATAATGTTGTTGGGTCTGTAACCATGAGGAGGGGATACTAGATAATGTTGTTGGGTCTGGAACCTTGAGGAGGGGATACTAGATAATGTTGTTGGGTCTGTAACCATGAGGAGGGGATACTAGATAATGTTGTTGGGTCTGTAACCATGAGGAGGGGATACTATATAATGTTGTTGGGTCTGTAACCATGAGGAGGGGATACTAGATAATGTTGTTGGATCTGTAACCATGAGGAGGGGATACTAGATAATGTTGTTGGGTCTGTAACCATGAGGAGGGGATACTAGATAATGTTGTTGGGTCTGTAACCATGAGGAGGGGATACTAGATAATGTTGTTGGGTCTGTAACCATGAGGAGGGGATACTAGATAATGTTGTTGGGTCTGTAACCATGAGGAGGGGATACTAGATAATGTTGTTGGGTCTGTAACCATGAGGAGGGGATACTATATAATGCTGTTGGGTCTGTAACCATGAGGAGGGGATACTAGATAATGTTGTTGGGTCTGTAACCATGAGGAGGGGATACTAGATAATGTTGTTGGGTCTGTAACCATGAGGAGGGGATACTAGATAATGTTGTTGGGTCTGTAACCATGAGGAGGGGATACTAGATAATGTTGTTGGGTCTGTAACCATGAGGAGGGGATACTAGATAATGTTGTTGGGTCTGTAACCATGAGGAGGGGATACTAGATAATGTTGTTGGGTCTGTAACCATGAGGAGGGGATACTAGATCAAATCAAATCAAATCAAATTGTATTGGTCACATGCGCCGAATACAACAGGTGCAGACATTACAGTGAAATGCTTACTTACAGCCCTTAACCAACAGTGCATTTATTTTAAACAAAAAAAGTAAAAATAAACAACAACAAAAAAGTGTTGAGAAAAAAAAGAGCAGAAGTAAAATAAAGTGACAGTAGGGAGGCTATATATACAGGGGGGTACCGTTGCAGAGTCAATGTGCGGGGGCACCGGCTAGTTGAGGTAGTTGAGGTAATATGTACATGTGGGTAGAGTTAAAGTGACTATGCATAAATACTTAACAGAGTAGCAGCAGCGTAAAAAGGATGGGGTGGGGGGGCAGTGCAAATAGTCCGGGTAGCCATGATTAGCTGTTCAGGAGTCTTATGGCTTGGGGGTAGAAGCTGTTGAGAAGTCTTTTGGACCTAGATTTGGCACTCCGGTACCGCTTGCCGTGCGGTAGCAGAGAGAACAGTCTATGACTAGGGTGGCTGGAGTCTTTGACAATTTTGAGGGCCTTCCTCTGACACCGCCTGGTATAGAGGTCCTGGATGGCAGGAAGCTTGGCCCCAGTGATGTACTGGGCCGTACGCACTACCCTCTGTAGTGCCTTGCGGTCGGAGGCCAAGCAGTTGCCATACCAGGCAGTGATGCAACCAGTCAGGATGCTCTCGATGGTGCAGCTGTAGAATTTTTTGAGGATCTGAGGACCCATGCCAAATCTTTTTAGTGTCCTGAGGGGGAATAGGCTTTGTCGTGCCCTCTTCACGACTGTCTTGGTGTGTTTGGACCATAATAGTTTGTTGGTGATGTGGACACCAAGGAACTTGAAGCTCTCAACCTGTTCCACTACAGCCCCGTCGATGAGAATGGGGGCGTGCTCAGTCCTCTTTTTTTTCCTGTAGTCCACAATCATCTCCTTTGTCTTGGTCAAGTTGAGGGAGAGGTTGTTGTCCTGGCACCACACGGCCAGATCTCTGACCTCCTCCCTATAGGCTGTCTCATCGTTGTCGGTGATCAGGCCTACCACTGTTGTGTCGTCGGCAAACTTAATGATGGTGTTGGAGTCGTGCCTGGCCATGCAGTCATGGGTGAACAGAGAGTACAGGAGGGGACTGAGCACGCACCCCTGAGGGGCCCCCGTGTTGAGGATCAGTGTGGCAGATGTGTTGTTACCTACCCTTACCACCTGGGGGCGGCCCGTCAGGAAGTCCAGGATCCAGTTGCAGAGGGAGGTGTTTAGTCCCAGGATCCTTAGCTTAGTGATGAGCTTAGAGGGCACTATGGTGTTGAATGCTGATAATGTTGTTGGGTCTGTAACCATGAGGAGGGGATACTAGATAATGTTGTTGGGTCTGTAACCATGAGGAGGGGATACTAGATAATGTTGTTGGGTCTGTAACCATGAGGAGGGGATACTAAATAATGTTGTTGGGTCTGTAACCATGAGGAGGGGATACTAGATAATGTTGTTGGGTCTGTAACCATGAGGAGGGGATACTAGATAATGTTGTTGGGTCTGTAACCATGAGGAGGGGATACTAGATAATGTTGTTGGGTCTGTAACCATGAGGAGGGGATACTATATAATGCTGTTGGGTCTGTAACCATGAGGAGGGGATACTAGATAATGTTGTTGGGTCTGTAACCATGAGGAGGGGATACTAGATAATGTTGTTGGGTCTGTAACCATGAGGAGGGGATACTAGATAATGCTGTTGGGTCTGTAACCATGAGGAGGGGATACTAGATAATGTTGTTGGGTCTGTAACCATGAGGAGGGGATACTAGATAATGTTGTTGGGTCTGTAACCATGAGGAGGGGATACTAGATAATGTTGTTGGGTCTGTAACCATGAGGAGGGGATACTAGATAATGCTGTTGGGTCTGTAACCATGAGGAGGGGATACTAGATAACGTTGTTGGGTCTGTAACCATGAGGAGGGGATACTAGATAATGTTGTTGGGTCTGTAACCATGAGGAGGGGATACTAGATAATGTTGTTGGGTCTGTAACCATGAGGAGGGGATACTAGATAATGTTGTTGGGTCTGTAACCATGAGGAGGGGATACTAGATAATGTTGTTGGGTCTGTAACCATGAGGAGGGGATACTAGATAATGTTGTTGGGTCTGTAACCATGAGGAGGGGATACTAGATAATGTTGTTGGGTCTGTAACCATGAGGAGGGGATACTAGATAATGTTGTTGGGTCTGTAACCATGAGGAGGGGATACTAGATAATGTTGTTGGGTCTGTAACCATGAGGAGGGGATACTAGATAATGTTGTTGGGTCCGTAACCATGAGGAGGGGATACTAGATAATGTTGTTGGGTCTGTAACCATGAGGAGGGGATACTATATAATGTTGTTGGGTCTGTAACCATGAGGAGGGGATACTAGATAATGTTGTTGGGTCTGTAACCATGAGGAGGGGATACTATATAATGTTGTTGGGTCTGTAACCATGAGGAGGGGATACTAGATAATGTTGTTGGGTCTGTAACCATGAGGAGGGGATACTAGATAATGTTGTTGGGTCTGTAACCATGAGGAGGGGATACTAGATAATGTTGTTGGGTCTGTAACCATGAGGAGGGGATACTATATAATGTTGTTGGGTCTGTAACCATGAGGAGGGGATACTAGATAATGTTGTTGGGTCTGTAACCATGAGGAGGGGATACTAGATAATGTTGTTGGGTCTGTAACCATGAGGAGGGGATACTAGATAATGTTGTTGGGTCTGTAACCATGAGGAGGGGATACTAGATAATGTTGTTGGGTCTGTAACCATGAGGAGGGGATACTAGATAATGTTGTTGGGTCTGTAACCATGAGGAGGGGATACTAGATAATGTTGTTGGGTCTGTAACCATGAGGAGGGGATACTAGATAATGTTGTTGGGTCTGTAACCATGAGGAGGGGATACTAGATAATGCTGTTGGGTCTGTAACCATGAGTAGGGGATACTAGATAATGTTGTTGGGTCTGTAACCATGAGGAGGGGATACTAGATAATGTTGTTGGGTCTGTAACCATGAGGAGGGGATACTATATAATGTTGTTGGGTCTGTAACCATGAGGAGGGGATACTAGATAATGTTGTTGGGTCTGTAACCATGTGGAGGGGATACTAGATAATGTTGTTGGGTCTGTAACCATGAGGAGGGGATACTAGATAATGTTGTTGGGTCTGTAACCATGAGGAGGGGATACTAGATAATGTTGTTGGGTCTGTAACCATGAGGAGGGGATACTAGATAATGTTGTTGGGTCTGTAACCATGAGGAGGGGATACTAGATAATGTTGTTGGGTCTGTAACCATGAGGAGGGGATACTAGATAATGTTGTTGGGTCTGTAACCATGAGGAGGGGATACTATATAATGTTGTTGGGTCTGTAACCATGAGGAGGGGATACTAGATAATGTTGTTGGGTCTGTAACCATGAGGAGGGGATACTAGATAATGTTGTTGGGTCTGTAACCATGAGGAGGGGATACTAGATAATGTTGTTGGGTCTGTAACCATGAGGAGGGGATACTAGATAATGTTGTTGGGTCTGTAACCATGAGGAGGGGATACTAGATAATGTTGTTGGGTCTGTAACCATGAGGAGGGGATACTAGATAATGTTGTTGGGTCTGTAACCATGAGGAGGGGATACTAGATAATGTTGTTGGGTCTGTAACCATGAGGAGGGGATACTAGATAATGTTGTTGGGTCTGTAACCATGAGGAGGGGATACTAGATAATGTTGTTGGGTCTGTAACCATGAGGAGGGGATACTAGATAATGTTGTTGGGTCTGTAACCATGAGGAGGGGATACTAGATAATGTTGTTGGGTCTGTAACCATGAGGAGGGGATACTAGATAATGTTGTTGGGTCTGTAACCATGAGGAGGGGATACTAGATAATGTTGTTGGGTCTGTAACCATGAGGAGGGGATACTAGATAATGTTGTTGGGTCTGTAACCATGAGGAGGGGATACTAGATAATGTTGTTGGGTCTGTAACCATGAGGAGGGGATACTAGATAATGTTGTTGGGTCTGTAACCATGAGGAGGGGATACTAGATAATGTTGTTGGGTCTGTAACCTTGAGGAGGGGATACTAGATAATGTTGTTGGGTCTGTAACCATGAGGAGGGGATACTAGATAATGTTGTTGGGTCTGTAACCATGAGGAGGGGATACTAGATAATGTTGTTGGGTCTGTAACCATGAGGAGGGGATACTAGATAATGTTGTTGGGTCTGTAACCATGAGGAGGGGATACTAGATAATGTTGTTGGGTCTGTAACCATGAGGAGGGGATACTAGATAATGTTGTTGGGTCTGTAACCATGAGGAGGGGATACTATATAATGTTGTTGGGTCTGTAACCATGAGGAGGGGATACTAGATAATGTTGTTGGGTCTGTAACCATGAGGAGGGGATACTAGATAATGTTGTTGGGTCTGTAACCATGAGGAGGTGATACTATATAATGTTGTTGGGTCTGTAACCATGAGGAGGGGATACTATATAATGTTGTTGGGTCTGTAACCATGAGGAGGGGATACTAGATAATGTTGTTGGGTCTGTAACCTTGAGGAGGGGATACTAGATAATGTTGTTGGGTCTGTAACCATGAGGAGGGGATACTAGATAATGTTGTTGGGTCTGTAACCATGAGGAGGGGATACTAGATAATGTTGTTGGGTCTGTAACCATGAGGAGGGGATACTAGATAATGTTGTTGGGTCTGTAACCATGAGGAGGGGATACTAGATAATGTTGTTGGGTCTGTAACCATGAGGAGGGGATACTAGATAATGTTGTTGGGTCTGTAACCATGAGGAGGGGATACTAGATAATGTTGTTGGGTCTGTAACCATGTTTGCCAGTGACAGTCTCTTAGATCCATGTAATTCCAGATGATATTGTGAGGGTCGTTATGTTTGCTCAATGTGCTGTCTGTGTGTGGGTATATTGTCTATAAAAGTGGATCCTGGTGACAGTATTTTCCTTCCATTTTAGACCACACAGGCCTAATGAAATACTTCAAATGTTAGGCTAACCTCGTCTCTCTCTCTCTCTCTGTGGGGACTGAAAGAAGAGCAAAGTTAAGGCCTCAACATCTTGCTGATTTTATCTGAACTACCATCTATCTGAACTACCATCTATCTGAACTACCATCTATCTGAACTACCATCTATCTGAACTACCATCTATCTGAACTACCATCTATCTGAACTACCATCTATCTGAACTAACATCTATCTGAACTACCATCTATCTGAACTACCATCTATCTGAACTACCATCTATCTGAACTAACATCTATCTGAACTACCATCTATCTGAACTACCATCTATCTGAACTACCATCTATCTGAACTAACATCTATCTGAACTACCATCTATCTGAACTACCATCTATCTGAACTACCATCTATCTGAACTACCATCTATCTGAACTAACATCTATCTGAACTACCATCTATCTGAACTACCATCTATCTGAACTACCATCTATCTGAACTACCATCTATCTGAACTACCATCTATCTGAACTACCATCTATCTGAACTACCATCTATCTGAACTAACATCTATCTGAACTACCATCTATCTGAACTAACATCTATCTGAACTAACATCTATCTGAACTACCATCTATCTGAACTACCATCTATCTGAACTACCATCTATCTGAACTACCATCTATCTGAACTAACATCTATCTGAACTACCATCTATCTGAACTACCATCTATCTGAACTACCATCTATCTGAACTACCATCTATCTGAACTACCATCTATTTGAACTACCATCTATCTGAACTAACATCTATCTGAACTAACATCTATCTGAACTACCATCTATCTGAACTACCATCTATCTGAACTACCATCTATCTGAACTACCATCTATCTGAACTACCATCTATCTGAACTACCATCTATCTGAACTACCATCTATCTGAACTAACATCTCTCTGAATTACCATCTATCTGAACTACCATCTATCTGAACTACCATCTATCTGAACTACCATCTATCTGAACTACCATCTATCTGAACTACCATCTATTTGAACTACCATCTATCTGAACTAACATCTATCTGAACTACCATCTATCTGAACTACCATCTATCTGAACTACCATCTATCTGAACTACCATCTATCTGAACTACCATCTATCTGAACTACCATATATCTGAACTACCATCTATCTGAACTAACATCTATCTGAATTACCATCTATCTGAACTACCATCTATCTGAACTACCATCTATCTGAACTAACATCTATCTGAACTACCATCTATCTGAACTACCATCTATCTGAACTAACATCTATCTGAACTACCATCTATCTGAACTACCATCTATCTGAACTACCATCTATCTGAACTAACATCTATCTGAATTACCATCTATCTGAACTACCATCTATCTGAACTACCATCTATCTGAACTAACATCTATCTGAACTACCATCTATCTGAACTACCATCTATCTGAACTAACATCTATCTGAACTACCATCTATCTGAACTACCATCTATCTGAACTACCATCTATCTGAACTACCATCTATCTGAACTAACATCTATCTGAACTACCATCTATCTGAACTACCATCTATCTGAACTACCATCTATCTGAACTAACATCTATCTGAACTACCATCTATCTGAACTACCATCTATCTGAACTACCATCTATCTGAACTACCATCTATCTGAACTAACATCTATCTGAACTACCATCTATCTGAACTACCATCTATCTGAACTACCATCTATCTGAACTACCATCTATCTGAACTACCATCTATCTGAACTACCATCTATCTGAACTAACATCTATCTGAACTACCATCTATCTGAACTAACATCTATCTGAACTAACATCTATCTGAACTACCATCTATCTGAACTACCATCTATCTGAACTACCATCTATCTGAACTACCATCTATCTGAACTAACATCTATCTGAACTACCATCTATCTGAACTACCATCTATCTGAACTACCATCTATCTGAACTACCATCTATCTGAACTACCATCTATTTGAACTACCATCTATCTGAACTAACATCTATCTGAACTAACATCTATCTGAACTACCATCTATCTGAACTACCATCTATCTGAACTACCATCTATCTGAACTACCATCTATCTGAACTACCATCTATCTGAACTACCATCTATCTGAACTACCATCTATCTGAACTAACATCTCTCTGAATTACCATCTATCTGAACTACCATCTATCTGAACTACCATCTATCTGAACTACCATCTATCTGAACTACCATCTATCTGAACTACCATCTATTTGAACTACCATCTATCTGAACTAACATCTATCTGAACTACCATCTATCTGAACTACCATCTATCTGAACTACCATCTATCTGAACTACCATCTATCTGAACTACCATCTATCTGAACTACCATATATCTGAACTACCATCTATCTGAACTAACATCTATCTGAATTACCATCTATCTGAACTACCATCTATCTGAACTACCATCTATCTGAACTAACATCTATCTGAACTACCATCTATCTGAACTACCATCTATCTGAACTAACATCTATCTGAACTACCATCTATCTGAACTACCATCTATCTGAACTACCATCTATCTGAACTAACATCTATCTGAATTACCATCTATCTGAACTACCATCTATCTGAACTACCATCTATCTGAACTAACATCTATCTGAACTACCATCTATCTGAACTACCATCTATCTGAACTAACATCTATCTGAACTACCATCTATCTGAACTACCATCTATCTGAACTACCATCTATCTGAACTACCATCTATCTGAACTACCATCTATCTGAACTACCATCTATCTGAACTACCATCTATCTGAACTAACATCTATCTGAACTACCATCTATCTGAACTAACATCTATCTGAACTACCATCTATCTGAACTAACATCTATCTGAACTACCATCTATCTGAACTACCATCTATCTGAACTACCATCTATCTGAACTAACATCTATCTGAACTACCATCTATCTGAACTACCATCTATCTGAACTACCATCTATCTGAACTACCATCTATCTGAACTACCATCTATCTGAACTACCATCTATCTGAACTAATAATCCTTCCTCATCGCAGCTCGTTTGCTGGCACTTGCTTATATTAGAGATATGATATAAGAACAAACATGATTAATTTACTGAACATAAACGTAATAAAAGTTTACGTATGGTGTCTATCTGGCTAGCTAACAGTAGCAGCTAGCCAGTTAGCCCTATTGACTTACTATGGGCTTGCTATCTACAGTACGTAGGCAGGTAAACATGCCAACATTAACTGAGTATGTATTTATTAACGTATCAAGATAAGATATTGTAGTCAGGCAACCTATGAGATGTGAATCGGCAACATTTCATTCCTAATTCGGAGTGTATTTTCTCTCGCTTCAGCTCAAATAATGATGTCAAGAAATGTTTCGTCATTTTCTATGTGGTTGCGTCATGTTTCTTTGCATACTTTCCGTTGAAGCTTGCATCTATGCCCTCCGTGCACCGTTTCGCATACTTTGAATTGGACTCATACTCCGCCTGCTCAGAGCACGGTAGTATGCATTTTGAGAAACACCCAATATCTTATCACAGCACTGGCAAACCATGGTTGACCAACTCCCTGACCAACATGGCTGACATTTATACCATCATAAGAAGGTTCATGTCCATTCCAGTATTCTAATTCCTAATTCTATGCCATAACTATGGTAACAATATACATTTTTTAAAACCTGTTGAAAACGTGTAGTGTTGGATAGCATTCTATTCCAGCTATTACAATGAGCCTTTCCTCCCCATTTCTCCCTACACCAGCCTCTACTGGATGAGTAGAATGATGCCTGCTGACATTAACCATTAGAAATCCCCTCCAAGCTGAAAATACATAATGTATTCCGGAGCGCTTGATTTCCTGCGGTATTAATAAACGGGGACACGCACCAGACTCATTACTGAGCTTGTTTTTGCAGGTCTTTGCCCTCGAGACTCCCTTGTGTTTGACAGAGCAACTTTCTCCACCATGTGACGCCATCCCCTGGCGACAGACAGGATGCCTCTGAGAGAAGAGGATGATGAGAGGAGGAAAGGATTAACCCAAACACTGTTCTGCTCCACTGTCCTGGACTGGAAACATTTCATCTAATTTCACACAGCATGAATTTGGCTGCTACACTCTTGGGGGAACAAGAGGCGGAAAACCGGTGAATCAACAACTCATTTGAACGATGAAGAAGTTCCCTCTCCCTACTCCCTCCAGCTAGTTGTAGTAGCTGGAACCAGGCTGTTTCTCCGAACACCTACTGGAAGACTTCACTGGGATTTTTTTTTAAATCACCATATTATGCTTAATTCACTGCGCTTTAACTTTCTAAAGACCTGCTGCTCTGATCACTAAATATTAGTATTGAAGCCACCGCCATGGGCTCTGTGACGTCCGCCCTGACCAGACGGACCAGACACGCGTTGGTCAAAGTTGGTTCAGAACCCGAGCACGAGACTGACCGGAGCCACTCCGCACCGGAGTCTGACCGCGGGAGGAAGAGGAGCGCGCCAGATGCCGGTGGCGGGAGGGTCATGGTGGGAACTTCACAGAGCGCTCTGGAGCCGTCTGGTAACGGGCTCAACGGTGAGTTTCCAGGTCAAGTTACTTTCAAGTTACATTTTGTTGATTTTAAATTACATTCAGTAGCGGTGCGTGGGTGAAATCACTGGGGGAAAAAAGCCTGAAAATAATCAACCTATTACAACCTGTGTGTTGTGATAATTGTGTTGTTTGCTGTATAACCTGTCAGTTCATATGTCTTGCCACCGAGATATTTAGCCCTAATGCCGGGACAATAAGAAGACACAGTGGCAGAATAAATTCAACCACACCTTTGTTTCATCCCAAAACCGGAGAGCAAACTCTGTCCGGTGAAGTCCACAAAGCATATTGCATGTAACAAACAGTTACATGACCTACAGCACGGTCAAGTAAGGTCATGTTTCCGACAGCTAAACAACTATTGATTTAGAACCACAGAGAGTTACCGCAAGTCGCAAAGAAAACAGGAGCTGGCTCCACTATTCCAGAACCATTTCCACATCATCTAATCACCTCTGCTTAGTCTAATACAGTGACAACTAAAATATACAAAAAACCATTTAGTCCAATCAACGTAAGCTAAATATGATGTGGCTGTCCATGGTAGTGATTTCTCTGTGTGTGTTTAAGTATAAAAAACATGTTGACTCAACCTACTAGTAGAGAAACGCCAATACCAACCTCCTCTCTCTGCTTAAACGGTCTATGACTCTGTCATACAGTACATGCTTTTAGTTTGTTGTCCTCCGAGGCTACCTGGCTAAAATACTTGCTCGCTAGCCTAACTTCCTTTCATCGACAACAATTAGCCAGCTAGTTAACATTAGCCTTCTACATCTAGCTACATGTTGAACTTCCATCCTCTCAGGTCAGGGGCACAATGTATGAATTTATGGTTGGATCAGAATCACTGTTATAATCATTGGCCAGTACGGAGTAAAACCACAAGTCCAAATCCCTGTCTACATCCATGGCTAATTTAGGAAAGGGCCAATTTTAGCTAGCTAGCTAGCCACCAACACAACAAGATGCAACAATTCACCACCAGACAGCATCAGATAGATACGCTACACATACAGAGACAGTGGGGCGCTGGTTCGTTTTCTTGGATGCTTTCTCTGGAGAGATACGTTCAGCCTCTTGTGAATTGAAGGACAATTATGAAACAGAGAGACAAAAGATACATTATTTTACATGTTTTTTGTTTTAAAAAATTGTAATAATTGGTGAAGCCTGGCTTCCCTTGGCCTCCATGAATACCGATGACTTTATTAAGATGATGAGAAGGATTAAACTTGCTGCTATATGCACTTGATAGATACAGATATAATATAACATGAATAGAAACACATGCTATAGTCTGTGATACTACTACTACTACTAAGCAGATTGGATATATGGATATATGGATATATTAACCCCAGATAGACCCTATTGGATATATTAACCCCAGATAGACCCTATTGGATATATGGATATATTAACCCCAGATAGACCCTATTGGATATATGGATATATTAACCCCAGATAGACCCTATTGGATATATGGATATATTAACCCCAGATAGACCCTATTGGATATATTAACCCCAGATAGACCCTATTGGATATATGGATATATTAACCCCAGATAGACCCTATTGGATATATTAACCCCAGATAGACCCTATTGGATATATGGATATATTAACCCCAGATAGACCCTATTGGATATATGGATATATTAACCCCAGATAGACCCTATTGGATATATGGATATATTAACCCCAGATAGACCCTATTGGATATATGGATATATTAACCCCAGATAGACCCTATTGGATATATGGATATATTAACCCCAGATAGACCCTATTGGATATATGGATATATTAACCCCAGATAGACCCTATTGGATATATGGATATATTAACCCCAGATAGACCCTATTGGATATATGGATATATTAACCCCAGATAGACCCTATTGGATATATGGATATATTAACCCCAGATAGACCCTATTGGATATATGGATATATTAACCCCAGATAGACCCTATTGGATATATGGATATATTAACCCCAGATAGACCCTATTGGATATATGGATATATTAACCCCAGATAGACCCTATTGGATATATGGATATATTAACCCCAGATAGACCCTATTGGATATATGGATATATTAACCCCAGATAGACCCTATTGGATATATGGATATATTAACCCCAGATAGACCCTATTGGATATATGGATATATTAACCCCAGATATACCCTATTGGATATATGGATATATTAACCCCAGATAGACCCTATTGGATATATGGATATATTAACCCCAGATAGACCCTATTGGATATATGGATATATTAACCCCAGATAGACCCTATTGGATATATGGATATATTAACCCCAGATAGACCCTATTGGATATATGGATATATTAACCCCAGATAGACCCTATTGGATATATGGATATATTAACCCCAGAGCTGTACTAAGCAGATAGACCCAATGGAAGCCTCTCCATCATAATCCAGGTAGAATCAGGAATTCCCCAGTGCAGCTGTCTAGGACCATTACTTTTTTCAATCTTTACTAACAACATGCCACTGGCTTTGAGTAAAGCCAGTGTGTCTATGTATGCGGATGACTCAACACTATACACGTCAGCTACTACAGCGACTGAAATGACTGCAACACTTAACAAAGAGCTGCAGTTAGTTTCAGAGTGGGTGACAACGAATAAGTTAGTCCTAAATATTTCTAAAACTAAAAGCATTGTATTTGGGACATATCATTCACTGAACCCTAAACCTCAACTAAATATTGTAATAAATTGAGGAAGTTGAGGAGACTAAACTGCTTGGAGTAACCCTGGATTGTAAACTGTCATGGTGAAAACATATTGATACAACAGTAGCTAAGATGGGGAGAAGTCTGTCCATAATAAAGCGCTGCTCTGCCTTCTTAACAGCACTATCAACAAGGCAGGTCCTACAGGCCCTAGTTTTGTCGCACCTGGACTACTGTTCAGTCATGTGATCAGGTGCCACAAAGAGGGACTTAGAAAAATTGCAATTGGCTCAGAACAGGGCAGCACGGCTGGCCCTTGGATGTACACAGAGAGCAAACATTAATAATATGCATGCAAATCTCTCCTGGCTCAAAGTGGAGGAGAGATTGACTTCATCACTACTTGTATTTGTGAGAGGTATTGACATGTTGAATGCACAGAGCTGTCTGTTTAAACTACTAGCACACAGCTCAGACACCCATGCATACCCCACAAGACATGCCACCAGAGGTCTCTTCACAGTCCCCAAGTCCAGAACAGACTATGGGAGGCGCACAGTACTACATAGAGCCATGACTACATGGAACTCTATTCCACATCAAGTAACTGATGCAGGCAGTAGAATCAGATTTAAAAAACAGATAAAAATACACCTTATGGAATGTATTGTAATGTTTTTTAAATTGTATAAACTGCTGGTCCTCAGGAAGAGTAGCTGCTGCCTTGGCAGGAACTAATGGGGATAAATAATAAATACAAATACAAATAGAGACCCTCTATATTACAGACATAGAGACCCTGCATACTACAGACATAGAGACCCTGTATACTACAGACATAGAGACCCTGTATACTACAGACATAGAGACCCTACAGACATAGAGACCCTACAGACATAGAGACCCTGTATACTACAGACATAGAGACCCTACAGACATAGAGACCCTACAGACATAGAGACCCTACAGACATAGAGACCCTGTATACTACAGACATAGAGACCCTACAGACATAGAGACCCTACAGACATAGAGACCCTGTATACTACAGACATAGAGACCCTGTATACTACAGACATAGAGACCCTGTATACTACAGACATAGAGACCCTACAGACATAGAGACCCTACAGACATAGAGACCCTACAGACATAGAGACCCTACAGACATAGAGACCCTGTATACTACAGACATAGAGACCCTGTATACTACAGACATAGAGACCCTACAGACATAGAGACCCTGTATACTACAGACATAGAGACCCTACAGACATAGAGACCCTGTATACTACAGACATAGAGACCCTACAGACATAGAGACCCTGTATACTACAGACATAGAGACCCTACAGACATAGAGACCCTGTATACTACAGACATAGAGACCCTACAGACATAGAGACCCTGTATACTACAGACATAGAGACCCTACAGACATAGAGACCCTGTATACTACAGACATAGAGACCCTGTATACTACAGACATAGAGACCCTACAGACATAGAGACCCTACAGACATAGAGACCCTGTATACTACAGACATAGAGACCCTACAGACATAGAGACCCTACAGACATAGAGACCCTGTATACTACAGACATAGAGACCCTACAGACATAGAGACCCTACAGACATAGAGACCCTGTATACTACAGACATAGAGACCCTACAGACATAGAGACCCTGTATACTACAGACATAGAGACCCTGTATACTACAGACATAGAGACCCTGTATACTACAGACATAGAGACCCTACAGACATAGAGACCCTACAGACATAGAGACCCTGTATACTGCATAGATGTAGACCCTGTGTACTGTTGGCTGTCTGTCTGGAATAATGTTCATTGAATTCATCCACAACATGAATGGGCAGATAGAGTCCTTTGAAGATGGATATCAATGGTGCATGTCTGTCCAACTACCAAAGCATCTGTTTGATGTGGCAGTATCTGGTCTGAAATAAACATCAACACAGTGTTTCAGAGAACACATTTCCATACAGTTGGTTGGTTCTCCGCAGTCTTTGTCAATACCTCTTTCTCCATCTCCCTCTCCCTCTCCCTCTTTCTCTTTCTACATACCTCTGTCTCTCTACCTCTGTCCCCGAGAGGTGGAGGTTTGTCCCTGGTTGGGTCGTAAAATAGCATATGTTGTGTTGAAACAATGACTACGTGACCATGAGACAACCAAGTGAGTTTCCTCTCAACTACCTGGGAATCCTCTCACTCCTCCTCCTCCTGTCCTCCTTCTCATTATCCTCCTCCTCATCATCATCTCCTCCTCCTCCTCCTCCTCTTCCTCCTCTTCCTCTTCCTCTTCCTCCTCCTCCTCCTCCTCCTCCTCCTCCTTCTCATCTCCTCCCCCTCCTCCTCATCTCCTCTTCCTCCTTCTCCTCCTCCTTCTCCTCCTCCTAATCCTCCTCATCTCTCTCTCTCCTCCTCATCTCGCTCCTCCTCCTCCTCCTCCTCCTCCTCCTCCTTCTCCTCCTCTTCCTCATCTTCCTCTTCCTCTTCCTCCTCCTCCTCCTCCTCCTCCTTCTCATCTCCTCCCCCTCCTTCTCATCTCCTCCTCATCTCGCTCCTCCTCCTCCTCCTTCTCTTCCTCCTAATCCTCCTCATCTCTCTCTCTCCTCCTCATCTCGCTCCTCCTCCTCCTTCTCCTCCTCCTCCTCCTCCCCATCTCTCTCTCTCTTCCTCTTCCTTCTCCTCCTCCTCCTGGTCTCCTCCTCTCCTCCTGTGTCTTTAGACTGACACTTCTGTTATTAGACAGCCTAAAACACATGAGAGAGACAGGAGACAAAACAGGTTTTAATGGAAACATCAATTGCTCGTGACAACAAACGTGTGTCTCTACACATCATTTCCAGTCCAGAATTCTATTATTATGTTGGCCCGACATCGTGGCAATAAAGAGATTGTGCACTGTAAAAGATTTCATGGTGTTTCAACTAATTATTGTTAAGTAACTGGTTCCACATCCTTTTTTAGTTTACTCAACCTTTAGGTCAATGTGTACCTGAATTTAAATGTTTTAGTTGCCCAAACATTGCTCCAATTTAAAATGATGTGTTTGCTCAACATATCTCATATGTTCATTCAACTAGAAATGATTATCTAGCTCCAACTTGAGAACAGGCAAAAATTTAATCAATTTAAAATGATGTGTTTGCTCAACTTGTCCTTAATGTTCATTCAACTAGAAATTATTATTTGAGCATCTGAATGAAAAAAGGCTGTGGAACTAGTTACTAAATAATTGTAAGTTGAAGCCACTAACACAACATGCTTAATTAGACACGGCACACTAAAATGAACTCGTTCACTGAATTCAAAGAATCAAAACACTTGAAAGTAGACAAATGACAACACAAATCAAAAAATAATTCTCAACCTGTATTTTGCCATTACCAAAGACATTCTCAGCCAACACTAGAAGAAAGAAATCCTCAGGATGAAAAATAGGTCACGTGCTTCAATACATCAATTTACAGTTCATTTAGATATAAGCTAAAATCACATTCAAATAACATGGCACCAAAACGTTCTCGTATTAGGCTAGACTTAACCCAATAAGTTCCACACCGACGTGATTTAGGACTTCTAATCCTTTAAATAAATGTATATCAGGTTCTTGCTTTGACAGACCTATTTTTTTTTATTGACATTTATGCCATTGTTTTGATTTGTACTTGTAACCCTGGACATGTAGGGAAATGGACATGCAGAGAAATGGACATGCAGAGAAATGGACATGCAGGGAAATGGACATGCAGGGAAATGGGCATGCAGAGAAATGGACATGTAGGGAAATGGACATGTAGGGAAATGGACATGCAGAGAAATGGACATGTAGGGAAATGGACATGCAGACAAATGGACATGCAGAGAAATGGACATGCAGGGAAATGGACATGCAGACAAATGGACATGTAGGGAAATGGACATGTAGGGAAATGGACATGCAGAGAAATGGACATGTAGGGAAATGGACATGCAGACAAATGGACATGCAGAGAAATGGACATGCAGGGAAATGGACATGCAGACAAATGGACATGTAGGGAAATGGACATGTAGGGAAATGGACATGCAGAGAAATGGACATGTAGGGAAATGGACATGCAGACAAATGGACATGCAGAGAAATGGACATGCAGGGAAATGGACATGCAGACAAATGGACATGCAGGGAAATGGACATGCAGAGAAATGGACATGCAGGGAAATGGACATGCAGAGAAATGGACATGCAGAGAAATGGACATGTAGGGAAATGGACAGCTGATAAATGAAAAGCTGATAAATGAAAGGCGATTTTTGCTGGTATCTCGGGACTGATAGGGTTAAGACAACACAAACCTGTGTATTAAGCCATATACAGTCGTGGTCAAAAGCTTTGAGAATGACACAAATACTAATTTTCACAAAGTCTGCTGCCTCTGTTTTGATGATGGCAATTTGCATATACTCCAGAATGTCATGAAGAGTGATCAGATTAATTGCAATTAATTGCAAAGTCCCTCTTTGCCATGAAAATTAACTTAATCCCAAAAAAAACATTTCCACTGCATTTCAGCCCTGCCACAAAAGGACCAGCTGCCATCATGTCAGTGATTCTCTCGTTAACACAGGTGAGCGTGTTGACGAGGACAAGGCTGGAGATCACTCTGTCATGCTGATTGAGTTAGAATAACAGACTGGAAGCTTTAAAAGGAGGGTGGTGCTTGAAATCATTGTTCTTCCTCTGTTAACCATGGTTACCTGCAAGGAAACACGTGCCGTCATCATTGCTTTGCACAAAAAGGGCTTCACAGGCAAGGATATTGCTGCTAGCAAGATTGCACCTAAATCAACCATTTATTCGATCATCAAGAACTTCAAGGAGAGAGGTTCAATTGTTGTGAAGAAGGCGTCAGGGTGCCCAAGAAAGTCCAGCAAGCGCCAGGACCGTCTCCTAAAGTTGATTCAGCTGCGGGATCGAGGCACCACCAGTGCAGAGCTTGTTCAGGAATGGCAGCAGGCAGGTGCGAGTGCATCTGCACGCACAGTGAGGCGAAGACTTTTGGAGGATGGCCTGGTGTCAAGAAGGGCAGCGAGGAAGCCACTTCTCTCCAGGAAAAACATCAGGGACAGACTGATATTCTGCAAAAGGTACAGGGATTGGACAGCTGAGGACTGGGGTAAAGTCATTTTCTCAGATGAATCCCCTTTCCGATTGTTTGGGGCATCCGGAAAACACCTTGTTCCGAGAAGACAAGGTGAGCGCTACCATCAGTCCTGTGTCATGCCAACAGTAAAGTATCCTGAGACCATTCATGTGTGGGGTTGCTTCTCAGCCAAGGGAGTGGGCTCACTCACACTTTTGCCTAAGAACACAGCCATGAATAAAGAATGGTACCAACAGATCCTCCGAGAGCAACTTCTCCCAACCATCCTAGAACAGTTTGGTGACGAACAATGCCTTTTCCAGCATGATGGACCACCTGGCCATAAGGCAAAAGTGATAACTAAGTGGCTCAGGGAACAAAACATCGGAAATTTGGGTCCATGGCCAGGAAACTCCCCAGACCTTAATCCCATTCAGAACTTGTGGTCGTTCCTCAAGAGGCGGGTGGACAAACAAAACCCCACAAATTCTGACAAACTCCAAGCATTGATTACGCAAGAATGGGCTGCCATCAGTCAGGATGTGGCCCAGAAGTTAATTGACAGCATGCCAGGGCGGATTGCAGAGGTCTTGAAAAAGAAGGGTCAACACTGCAAATATTGATTATTTGCATAAACTTAATGTAATTGTCAATATACTTCATGTAATTATACTTCAGTATACCATAGTAACATCTGACAAAAATATCTCATAACACTGAAGCAGCGAACTTTGTGAAGACCAATACTTGTGTCATTCTCAAAACGTTTGACCATGACTGTACTGTACAGTACCAGTCAAAAGTTTGGGCACACCTAAAAGGCACACCTGTTAATTGAAATGCATTCCAGGTGACTACCTCATGAAGCTGGTTGAGAGAATGCCAAGAGTGTGCAAAGCTGTCATCAAGGCAAAGGGTGGCTATTTGAAGAATCTCAAATATAAAATATATTTTGATTTGTTTAACACTGTTTTGGTTACTACATGATTCCATATGTGTTATTTCATAGTGTTGATGTCTTCACTATTATTCTACAATGTAGAAAATAGTAAAAATAAAGAGAAACCCTGGAATGAGTAGGTGTGTCCAAACGTTTGACCTGTACTGTATATGAACACAGTGCAAACATTCTCACATTGGGGCAATGAAATAGTATGTTATGAAATGATACGTTTCAACACTACTCTAGTGGCGCTCCACTCATCTGCAGCGAACAATGAATATCAGTCCAATAGTGACAATGTAGTACATTCTGCATTTCACAGCATTAACAAATAACTGGAAATATATTATCTAAGATCAACAATAGTACAGTTGTTTTTGAGATGAGCCATTAATCTATGATGTGGGGCAAGAGCTCCCTTTCCAGTTAAAAGCAATTGTTTATATGTAAATTGTCCTCAATAACTAGCATATCTACCATTCCTAGATACGTACTGTGTCTTCAGAAAGTATTCATACCCCTTGACTTATTCCACATGTTGTTGTGTTATGAATGACTTAAGGTGAATTCAAAATGGATTCAATAGATTGTTTTTCCCCTCACCCATCTACACACCATACCCCATAATGCTAGACAGCCATTTTTAAGTCTTGCCATAGATTTTCAAGCCGATTTAAGTCAAAACTGTAACTAGGCCACTCGGCAACCTTCAATGTTGCCTCCAGTGTATATTTGGCCTTGTGTTTTAGGTTATTATCCTGCTAAAAGGTGGATTTGTCTGCAGTGTCTGTTGGAAAGCAAACTGAACCAGGTTTTCCTCTAGGATTTCTGCCTGTGCTTAGCTCTATTGCTTTTCTTTTTATCCTAAAAAACTACCTAGTCCTTGCCGATGACAAGCATACTCATAACATGAGGCAGCCACCACCATAATTTAAAATATAAAGTGGTACTTAGTGATGTGTTGTGTTGGATTTGCCCCAAACATAACACTCTGTATTCAGTACATAAAGATCATTTCTTTGCCACATTCTTTGCGGTTTTACTTCAGTGCCTTATTGCAAACAGGATGAATGTTTTGGAATATTTTTTATTCCGTCATTTAGGTTAGTATTGTGGAGTAACTACAATGTTGTTGATCCATCCTCAGTTTTCTACTATCACATCTATTAAACTCTGTAACTGTTTTAAAGTCACCATTGGTCTCATGGTGAAATCCCTGAGCGGTTTCCTTCCTCTCCGGCAACTGAGATATCTTTGTAGTGACTGGGTGTATTGATACACCATCCAACGTGTAATTAATAACTTCACCATGCTCAAAGGGATATTCAATGTCTGCTTTTATTTTTAATTTTTTACCAATACGTGCCCTTCTTTGCGAGGCATTGGAAAACCTCCCTGGTCTTTGTGGTTGAATATATGTTTGAAATTCACTGCCCGACTGAGGGACCTTACAGATAATTGTATGTATGGGGTAAAAGAGGTAGTCATTCAGACTCATGTTGCATTCAGAGTCCTTGCAACTTATTATGTGACTTGTTAAGCACATATACAGTGGGGGAAAAATACTTATTTTCCACCATAATTTGCAAATAAATTCATTAAAAATCCTACAATGTGATTTTCTGGATTTTTTTTCCTCAATTTGTCTGTCATAGTTGACGTGTACCTATGATGAAAATTACAGGCCTCTCTCATCTTTTTAAGTGGGAGAACTTGCACAATTGGTGGCTGACTAAATACTTTTTCCCCCCACTGTATATTTTATATATATTTTTGTCATGGGCAAAGAAACTCAAAAGGGCTGATTATATTAATTAACAATAATTTTAATCAGATTGTGCAGACTGTGCAAACAGATCCTCAAGGAATATGGATCCTTTTAAATATGCTATTGGACCAAAAACAGATCTGGATAATTAATCTATAGGCCAAATAATGATCATCCACACTTAGCAAATATATAGAATAATCTATTGAGCTCACAAGTAACAAATTAATCTATTATTATGGTGGGAGATTATAATACGGTTTTAAGTACCTCAATGGATCGTAAAGGAAATCACACTACAAACTATCACCCTCATGCACATAATGAAATCGCGAATATCATGAATATATTGGAACTAGTGGATATATGGAGGCTTAAATATCCTGACCTAGTGAGATATACATGGAGGAGGCTCAATCAAGCTAGCCATCTTGATTACTTCCTGGTCTCAATCTTGCTGGCATCAAAAGTATTCATAGGAGCTAGAATGCAATCGGACCATTGGTTTGTAGAGCTGGTGTAACCGAGTCAGGTTTGTAGGCCTCCTTGCAATAAGTTGGGTGAATTTTGGCCCATTCCTCGTGAAAGAGCTGGTGTAACTGAGTCAGGTTTGTAGGCCTCCTTGCAATAAGTTGGGTGAATTTTGGCCCATTCCTCCTGACAGAGCTGGTGTAACTGAGTCAGGTTTGTAGGCCTTGCAATAAGTTGGGTGAATTCTGGCCCATTCCTCCTGACAGAGATGGTGTAACTGAGTCAGGTTTGTAGGCCTCCTTGCAATAAGTTGGGTGAATTTTGGCCCATTCCTCGTGACAGAGCTGGTGTAACTGAGTCAGGTTTGTAGGCCTCCTTACAATAAGTTGGGTGAATTCTGGCCCATTCCTCCTGACAGAGCTGGTGTAACTGAGTCAGGTTTGTAGGCCTCCTTGCAATAAGTTGGGTGAATTTTGGGCCATTCCTCCTGACAGAGCTGGTGTAACTGAGTCAGGTTTGTAGGCCTCCTTGCTCACACACGCCTTTTCAGTTCTGCCCACAAATGTTCTATAGGGTTGAGGTCAGGGCTTTGTGATGGCCACTCCAATACCTTGACTTGGTTGTCCTTAAGCCATTATGCCACAACTTTGGAAGTATGCTTGGGGTCATTGTCCATTTGGAAGACCCATTTGCGATCAAGCTTTAACTTCCTGACTGATGTCTTGAGATGTTGCTTCAATATATCCACATAATTTTCCTTCGTCATGATGTCATCTATTTTGTGAAGTGCACCAGTCCCTCCTGCAGCAAAGCACCCCCATAGCATGATGCTGCCACCCCCGTGCTTCACGGTTGGGATGGTGTTCTTCGGCTTGCAAGGGACCCCCTTTTTCCTCCAAACATAACGATGGTCATTCCGGCCAAATAGTTATATTTTTGTTTCATCAGACCAGAGGACATTTCTCCAAAAAGTACGATCTTTGTCCCCATGTGCAGTTGCAAACTGTAGTCCGGCTTTTTTATGGCAGTTTTGGAGCAATGGCTTCTTCCTTGCTGAGCGGCCTTTCAGGTTATGTCGATATAGGACTCATTTTATGTGGATATAGATACTTTTGTAAATTTTTCCTCCAGCATCTTCACAAGGTCCTTTGCTGTTGTTCTGGGATTGATTTGCACTTTTCACACCAAAGTACGTTCATCTCTAGGAGACAGAACACGTCTCCTTCCTGAGCGGTATGACGGCTGCGTGGTCCCATGGTGTTTATACTTGCGTACTATTGTTTGTACAGATGAACGTGGTACCTTCAGGCATTTGGAAATTGCTCCCAAGGATGAACCAGACTTGTAAAGGTCTACATTTTTTTTCTGAGGTCTTGGCTGATTTATTTTGATTTTCCCATGATGTCAAGCAAAGAGGCACTGAGTTTGAATGTAGGCCTTGAAATACATCCACAAGTACACCTCCAATTGACTCAAATAATGTCAATTAGCCTATCAGAAGCTTCTAAAGCCATCATTTTCTGGAATTTTCCAAGCTGTTTAAAGGCACAGTCAACTTATTTAAACAGTGAGAGACAGAATAACAACAAAAAAATCCAGAAAAACGCATGTCAAAAATTTTATAAATTGATTTGATTTTTAATGAGGGAAATAAGAATTTGACCCTCTCTCAATCAGAAAGATTTCTGGCTCCCAGGTGTATTTTATACAGGTAACGAGCTGAGATTAGGAGCACACTCTTAAAGGGAGTGCTCCTAATCTCAGCTTGTTACCTGTATAAAAGACACCTGTCCACAGAAGCAATCAATCAACTCTCCACCACGGCCAAGACCAAAGAGCTCTCCAGGGATGTCAGGGACAAGATTGTAGACCTACACAGGGCTGGAATGGGTTAAAGACCATCACCAAGCAGCTTGGTGAGAAGGTGACAACAGTTGGTGCCATTATTCGCAAATGGAAGAAACACAAAATAACTGTCAATCTCCCTCGGCCTGGGGCTCCATGCAAGATCTCACCTCGTGGAGTTGCAATGATCATGAGAACGGTGAGGAATCAGCACAGAACTACACGGGAGGATCTTGTCAATGATCTCAAGGCTGCTGGGACCATAGTCACCAAGAAAACAATTGATAACACACTACGCCATGAAGGACTGAAATCCTGCAGCGCCCGCAAGGTCCCCCTGCTCAAGAAAGCACATATACAGGCCCGTCTGAAGTTTGCCAATGAACATCTGAATGATTCAGAGGAGAACTGGGTGAAAGTGTTGTGGTCAGATGAGACCAAAATCGAGCTCTTTGGCATCAACTCAACTCGCCGTGTTTGGAGGAGGAGGAATGCTGCCTATGACCCCAAGAACACCATCCCCACCGTCAAACATGGAGGTGGAAACATTATGCTTTGGGGTTTTTTTCTGCTATGGGGACAGGACAACTTCACCGCATCAAAGGGACGATGGACGGGGCCATGTACTGTCAAATCTTGGGTGAGAACCTCTTTCCCTCAGCCAGGGCATTGAAAATGGGTCGTGGATGGGTATTCCAGCATGACAATGACCCAAAACAAACGGCCAAGGCAACAAAGGAGTGGCTCAAGAAGAAGCACATTAAGGTCCTGTAGTGGCCTAGCCAGTCTCCAGACCTTAATCCCATAGAAAATCTGTGGAGGGAGCTGAAGGTTCGAGTTGCCAAACGTCAGCCTCGAAACCTTAATGACTTGGAGAAGATCTGCAAAGAGGAGTGGGACAAAAGCCCTCCTGAGATGTGTGCAAACCTGGTGGCCAACTACAAGAAACGTCTGACCTCTGTGATTGCCAACAAGGGTTTTGCCACCAAGTACTAAGTCATGTTTTGCAGAGGGGTCAAATACTTATTTCCCTCATTAAAATGCAAATCAATTTATAACATTTTTGACATGCGTTTTTCTGGATTTATTTGTTGTTATTCTGTCTCTCACTGTTCAAATAAACCTACCATTAAAATTATAGACTGATCATGTCTTTGTCAGTGGGCAAACGTACAAAATCAGCAGGGGATCAAATACTTTTTTCCCTCACTGTATAAGTGAAATAATCTGTCTGTAAACAATTGTTGGAAAAATTACTTGTGTCATGCACAAAGTAGATGTCCTAACCGACTTGCCAAAACTATAGTTTGTTAACAAGAAATGTGTGGTGTTTTAATGACTCCAACCTGAGTGTATGTAAACTTCCGACTTCAACTGTAGCTACAGCAGTTCCCCTTATTGTATGAGTCACTTTTAAATGTACTTTTAGAGGCCATTCAATACAATACTCATCATTAAATAAAAGCAGTTTAGGTCAAAAGAGATCAGACTAGTAAAGGAAATAGAGGCAGGTAGATGGTCGTCATGGAAACCGGACTATAGAGGCACAAAATAGGTTAGAGAAAAAACAAAAAAATTGGAGGATCTTATTCAAGAACAATCAAGTGTAATTTATTACAAAAATAAAACAAATTGAATGGAAAATTGCACAGCATTTTTCTTGAATCTTCATCATAGAAATGCTACCAAAACGAATTTACAGAAACTCGTTAACAAATAATGGAGTCATCCATGATTCACCAAATGATATTTTGAAAGAGGAAGCAAAATATTTTAAGCATACGTTTTCTTTTCAGTTTCATCCATTCCGCTGAATGATGAATAACGGTGATGAATGATGGATTTATTTCCTAATAATAATAAAGTAAAATTAACAGTACAGAAAGACCTGTGTGAAAGACCTGTGTGAAAGACCTGTGTGAAAGACCTGTGTGAAGGACCTGTGTGAAAGACCTGTGTGAAGGCCCTGTGCGAAGGCCCTGTGTGAAGGACCTGTGTGAAGGACCTGTGTGAAGGACCTGTGTGAAAGACCTGTGTGAAGGCCCTGTGTGAAGGACCTGTGTGAAGGACCTGTGTGAAGGACCTGTGTGAAGGACATGTGTGAAGATCCCAGTGTGAAGGACCTATGTGAAAGACCAACTTCCAGAGGAGGAACCTCTTGAGGCAATTACATATTTTCCGTCTGGAAAAACACCAGGGCTTGAAGGTGACCAGCAGAGGAATATCAGACCTTTTTTGATCTACTTAAAGATCCATTATTAGCATGTTTTAACTATAAAACAAGGCTGTCTGTTGTCTCCATATCTATTTGTTATGGCCATTGAAATGCTAGCTATTAAAATCAGATCCAACAATAACATCAAAGTGGTTAGAAATCAAGGGGTGAAAAACTAATAATGTCAATGAATGCCGATGACTGAAGTCCGCAATCTGGATCCCTGCACAGTCTCATTGAAGATCTAGATCACTTTTGTAGCCTCTCTGGACTAAATCCTAATTATGACAATTGTACCATATTACGTATTGGATCATTAAAAGACACAGTGTTTACACGACCTTGTAGTGTACCAATACAATGGGCTGATGGTGAAGTAGACATACTTGGTATTCACATCTCAAAAAATATTAATGAACTTAACACAATCAATTTCAATAGAAAGTTTGCAAAAATAGATACGATTCTGCAACCATGGAGAGGTGAATACTTGTCTATTTATGGGAAATCACGTTTGATTAACTCTTTGGTCACAGTTTACTTACTTACTAATGGCGCTGCCCATTCCAGACGACTCTTTAAAAAAATCATATGAGCAAAAAGTATTTCACTTTATTTGGAACGCTAAGCCAGACAGAATTAAACATGCCTATTTATATAATTAATATGAGTTTGGGGGACTAAAATTATGAAATATTAAAGCATTAAACCTCCCACTAAAAGCTTCACTCATACATAAGCTTTATTTAAACCCGAACTAGTTCTCGTATTAGTAGTATTAAGTATTAAGAAAGGCTCATCATTTTTTCAAAAATTGCCTTTTTGCCTTTACACAGACTACAACTTCTCATTTTCGACTAATTGAAAATGAAACTTTGTTTAAAGTATCACTCTTTCTTAAACAAGCCATACAAAGCTGGTTACAATTTAAATTTTATCCTCCAGAAAATATAGAATAAATATTACGACAAATATTATGGTTAAACTGAAATATACTGATTGATGAGTTTGATTTCTTATTTTTTAAAGTTTTATTGTATTATATGTCTTCATGATATTATGAATAGAAATGGTGGAGTTATGTCATATATGCAGCTATCGAAAATATATGGGAATGTCTGCTCAATCCAAACTTATAACCAACTGATTGCAGTATTACCGCAAAAATGGAGGAGGCAAGTGGAAGAGGGAGAAGGTAGGGAACTTGTTTACCTGCCATATATTAAAGATACAAATTGGCTGAAAATGATTGGCATAAATAGAAAAATATACCAGTTTCATTTGAGGACAGAAATGTTGCCAGCTGCACCATACAGGCTGAAACATCAATGGGAAGAGATTTTCGATGTACCGATTCCATGTCACATTGTATATGAACTGATACTAAAAACAATACTTAATTCAACATTTCAAGTTTTTTAATTATTATACAAAATTCTTGCCACCAACAGAATGCTATATATACAGTATCTCACAAAAGTGAGTACACCCCTCACATTTCTGTAAATATTTGAGTATATCTTTTCATGTGACAACACTGAAGAAATGACACTTTGCTACAATGTAAAGTAGTGAGTGTACAGCTTGTATAACAGTGTACATTTGCTGTCCCCTCAAAATAACTCAACACACAGCCATTAATGTCTAAACCGCTGGCAACAAAAGTGAGTACACCCCTAAGTGAAAATGTCCAAAAAACAAGAAACGGTGGTTGCAGTGGGCAAAGGATGAAAACACTGGACACTGGAGAATTGGAAAAACATAGTCTGGTTTGATGAATCCCGGTTCCTGCTGTTTCACGGTGATGGGAGGACTAGGGTATGGAGAAAACCAATGAGTACATGCATCCATTTCAGGCTGGTGGTGTGATGGTGTGGGGTGTGTTTTCATGGCACACATTGGGCCCCTTGATAAAAGTGGAGCAACGTTTGAATGCCACAGGATATCTGAACATTATTGCCAATCAAGTGCATCCCTTCAAGTCAGCAGTGTATCCATCTACGAATGGATTTTTTTTCAGCAGGATAATGCCCTACGCCACAAGGCTAGGATTATCCAGGAATGTTTCCACGAACGTGACAGTGAACTTATATTACTGCAGGGGCCTGCCCAGTCACTAGATCTCAATCCAACTGAGCATCTGTGGGATGAGATGGAACGAGCTATTCGGAGTAGAGATCCACTACCAGCCAACTTGACACAACTGTGGGAAGCATTGGAGTCAACATGGCCCAGCATCCCTGTGGAACGCTTTGATACCTTGTAGAGTCCATGCCCCGACGAATTGAGGCTGTTCTGAGAGAAAAGGGGGGTGCAACTCAATATTAGGAAGGTGTTCCTAATGTTTTATAAACTCAGTGTATATACACATCAATTACATAATACATGAAACGCAATCACAAAACATGAAAAGCAATACACAATCATATGAAACAAACACATTCTTCGGTAAAAAGGCTCTCTAACAACCGCCTGAATTGCCCTAGAGGCACTAACTCAACCAACTTTAACGAGTTTTGGAGATAATTAAACATGAGAGGCACAAAAAAACTAAAAGCAGATTAACGGTTGCCTACCTATCACGTACCAAAGTGTTGAATCTGACAGTGTCACCTAAACCCTACAGGTTCCAAGTCCCAGAGTGCATTGTGGTCACCCATGGCGGCAGGGATTGGCATGAGAGACAGAGAGACGAAGGTTCTAGACCTTCGTAGCCCCGAGGAGGTCCTGGCTGATGAATTTCCTGCTTCTATCGGGCCAGACGCCACAGAGAAGACTGCTACCAGGTCAGCCTATCAAACATCAGGTCCGGTGTTATATAGACTACCTGGAAGACTGCTATCAGGTCTGGTGTTATATAGACTACAGAGAAGACTGCTATCAGGTCTGGTGTTATATAGACTACAGAGAAGACTGCTATCAGGTCTGGTGTTATATAGACTACAGAGTAGACTGCTATCAGATCTGGTGTTATATAGACTACAGAGAAGACTGCTATCAGATCTGGTGTTATATAGACTACAGAGAAGACTGCTATCAGGTCTGGTGTTATATAGACTACAGAGAAGTCTGCTATCAGGTCTGGTGTTATATAGACTACAGAGAAGACTGCTATCAGATCTGGTGTTATATAGACTACAGAGAAGACTGCTATCAGGTCTGGTGTTATATAGACTACAGAGAAGACTGCTATCAGATCTGGTGTTATATAGACTACAGAGAAGACTGCTATCAGGTCTGGTGTTATATAGACTACAGAGAAGACTGCTATCAGGTCTGGTGTTATATAGACTACAGAGAAGACTGCTATCAGATCTGGTGTTATATAGACTACAGAGAAGACTGCTATCAGGTCTGGTGTTATATAGACTACCTGGAAGACTCCTATCAGGTCTGGTGTTATATAGACTACAGAGAAGACTGCTATCAGGTCCGGTGTTATATAGACTACCTGGAAGACTCCTATCAGGTCTGGTGTTATATAGACTACAGAGAAGACTGCTATCAGATCTGGTGTTATATAGACTACAGAGAAGACTGCTATCAGATCTGGTGTTATATAGACTACAGAGAAGACTGCTATCAGATCTGGTGTTATATAGACTACAGAGAAGTCTGCTATCAGGTCTGGTGTTATATAGACTACAGAGAAGACTGCTATCAGGTCTGGTGTAATATAGACTACAGAGAAGACTGCTATCAGGTCTGGTGTTATATAGACTACAGAGAAGTCTGCTATCAGGTCTGGTGTTATATAGACTACAGAGAAAACTGCTATCAGATCTGGTGTTATATAGACTACAGAGAAGACTGCTATCAGATCTGGTGTTATATAGACTACAGAGAAGTCTGCTATCAGGTCTGGTGTTATATAGACTACAGAGAAGACTGCTATCAGGTCTGGTGTAATATAGACTACAGAGAAGACTGCTATCAGGTCTGGTGTTATATAGACTACAGAGAAGTCTGCTATCAGGTCTGGTGTTATATAGACTACAGAGAAAACTGCTATCAGATCTGGTGTTATATAGACTACAGAGAAGACTGCTATCAGATCTGGTGTTATATAGACTACAGAGAAGTCTGCTATCAGGTCTGGTGTTATATAGACTACAGAGAAGACTGCTATCAGGTCTGGTGTAATATAGACTACAGAGAAGACTGCTATCAGGTCTGGTGTTATATAGACTACAGAGAAGTCTGCTATCAGGTCTGGTGTTATATAGACTACAGAGAAGTCTGCTATCAGGTCTGGTGTTATATAGACTACAGAGAAGACTGTTATTAGATCTGGTGTAATATAGACTACAGAGAAGACTGCTATCAGGTCTGGTGTAATATAGACTACAGAGAAGACTGCTATCAGGTCTGGTGTAATATAGACTACAGAGAAGACTGCTATCAGGTCTGGTGTTATATAGACTACAGAGAAGTCTGCTATCAGGTCTGGTGTTATATAGACTACAGAGAAGTCTGCTATCAGATCTGGTGTTGTATAGACTACAGAGAAGACTGCTATCAGGTCTGGTGTAGCTCAGTTGGTAGAGCATGGCGTTTGCAATGCCAGGGTTGTGGGTTCGTTTCCCACGGGGGGGCCAGTACATAGCCTACAGCTGTGTCTGTCTGTCAGGAGCTCATTGGTCTGCAGCATAGCCTCCAGCTGTGTCTGTCTGTCAGGAGCTCATTGGTCTGCAGCATAGCCTCCAGCTGTGTGTAATACCTGTCCTCCTGAGTGGCGCAGTGGTCTAAGGCACTGCATCGCAGTGCTAACTGTGCCACTAGAGATCCTGGTTAGAATCCAGACTCTGTCGCAGCCGGCTGCAACCGGGAGACCCATGGGGCGGTGCACAATTGGCCCAGGGTAGGGGAGGGAATGGCCGGCAGGGATGTAGCTCAGTTGGTAGAGCATGGCGTTTGCAACGCCAGGGTTGTGGGTTCGATTCCCGCGGGGGGCCAGTATGAAAATGTATGCACTCACTTAACTGTAAGTTGCTCTGGATAAGAGCGTAAAATACTTGTTCTCCCCACTATATATATATACAGTGAGGGAAAAAAGTATTTGATCCCCTTCTGATTTTGTACATTTGCCCACTGACAAAGACATGATCAGTCAATAATTTTAATGGTAGGTTTATTTGAACAGTGAGAGACAGAATAACAACAAATAAATCCAGAAAAACGCAAAATATTTACTAAATAAATAATGAGGCTATATACAGGGGGTACCGGTACAGAGTCAATGTGAAATAACAGTAGCGAGGCTATATACAGGGGGGTACCGGTACAGAGTCAATGGGAAATAACAGTAGAGAGGCTATATACAGGGGGTACCGGTACAGAGTCAATGGGAAATAACAGTAGGGAGGCTATATACAGGGGGTACCGGTACAGAGTCAATGTGCAGGGTACAGGTTAGTCGAGGTAATATGTACATGTTGGTAGGGGTAAAAGTGACTATGCATAGATAATAAACAGCGAGTAGCAGCATGTAAATAGTCCTGGTGGCAATTTGATTAATTGTTCAGCAGTCTTATGGGGGTAGAAGCTCTTAAGGAACCTTTTGGACCTAGACTTGGCGCTCCGGTACCGCTTGCCGTGCGGTAGCAGAGAGAACAGTCTAAGACTTGGGTGACTGGAGTCTTTGACCATTTTTTTCCTCTGACACCGCCTAGTATAGAGGTCCTGGATTGCAGGAAGCTTGGCCTAGTTAAATAAAAAATTAATAAAAAATAAAAACACTCAAACTACAACTACCATATGGCATGTCTCTAGACACTCCAACAATCCAAAACTACAACTACCATATGGCATGTCTCTAGACACTCCAACAATCCAAAACTACAACTACCATATGGCATTTCTCTAGACACTCCAACAATCCAAAACTTCAACTAGCATCTGTCCTTGTGTACAGTGTGTATTGTAAAGCCTTCTATAGATGTTATAAATGTATCCATCTGTCTCTACATGTCTAGAGGACCATGCAGATTTAAACGGTCTGTTTAGAAGGTTCTTCAGTCTGGGTGTCAGGACGCCCTCTGGTCTGTCTGACTCTTCTCAACACGCATTCAGACCCACAGAAACACCCACAATAACACCCACAGAAACACCCACAGTAACACCCACAGAAACACCCACAGAAACACCGACAGTAACACCCACAGAAACACCCACAGAAACACCCACAGAAACACCCACAGAAACCCCCACAATAACACCCACAGAAACACCTACAGAAACACCCAAAGAAACACCCACAGAAACACCCACAATAACACCCACAGAAACACCCACAGTAACACCCACAGAAACACCCACAATAACACCCACAGAAACACCCACAATAACACCCACAATAACACCCACAGAAACACCCAAAGAAACACCCACAGAAACACCCACAATAACACCCACAGAAACACCCACAGAAACACCCACAATAACACCCACAGAAACACCCACAGAAACACCCACAGAAACACCCACAGAAACACCCACAATAACACCCACAGAAACACCCACAGTAACACCCACAGAAACACCCACAATAACACCCACAGAAACACCCACAGTAACACCCACAGAAACACCCACAATAACACCCACAGAAACACCCACAATAACACACACACAGAAACACACACACAGAAACACCCACAATAACACCCACAGAAACACCCACAATAACACCCACAGAAACACCCACAGACACACCCACAGAAACACCCACATAAACACCAACAGAAACACCCACAGAAACACCCACAGAAACACCCACAATAACACCCACAGAAACACCCACAATAACACACACACAGAAACACCCACAATAACACCCACAGAAACACCCACAATAACACCCACAATAACACCCACAGAAACACCCACAATAATACCCACTGAAACACCAACGGAAACACCCACAGAAACACCCACAGAAACACCCACAGAAACACCCACAGAAACACCCACAGAAACACACACAATAATACCCACAGAAACACCAACGAAAACACCCACAGAAACACCCACAATAACACCCACAGAAACACCCACAGAAACACCCACAGAAACACACACACAGAAACACACAGAAACACACATTAAACAGCTGGCTGTATTTTGACAAACACAACCCCACCCCTTCCCCTTGCTGTCCTAAGGTGTCCATAGCAACTAGTGTTTATCAGAGGATTGATTCTGATTGGCTCAAACACAACTAGTGTTTATCAGAGGATTTATTCTGATTGGCTCAAACACAACTAGTGTTTATCAGTGGATTGATTCGGATTGGCTCAAACACAACTAGTGTTTATCAGAGGATTTATTCTGATTGGCTCAAACACAACTAGTGTTTATCAGTCTTTGTCCATAGAATAATGTAGACCAGGGATCTGTTTGAGTCTATGCTCATAGAATAATGGAGACCAGGGATCTGTTTGAGTCTTTGTTCATTGAATAATGTAGATCAGGGATCTGTTTGACTCTTTGTTCATAGAATAATGGAGACCAGGGATCTGTTTGAGTATTTGTTCATAGAATAATGTAGATCATGTGGCTCACATCAACAGCATAATCCCAGAAACCCTAGACCCACTTCAATTTGCATACCGCCCCAACAGATCCACAGATGATGCAATCTCTATCGCACTCCACACTGCCCTTTCACACCTGGACAAGAGGAACACCTACGTGAGAATGCTATTCATTGACTACAGCTCAGCATTCAACACCATAGTGCCCTCTAAGCTCATCACTAAGCTAAGGATCCTGGGACTAAACACCTCCCTCTGCAACTGGATCCTGGACTTCCTGACGGGCCGCCCCCAGGTGGTAAGGGTAGGTAACAACACATCTGCCACACTGATCCTCAACACGGGGGCCCCTCAGGGGTGCGTGCTCAGTCCCCTCCTGTACTCTCTGTTCACCCATGACTGCATGGCCAGGCACGACTCCAACACCATCATTAAGTTTGCCGACGACACAACAGTGGTAGGCCTGATCACCGACAACGATGAGACAGCCTATAGGGAGGAGGTCAGAGATCTGGCCGTGTGGTGCCAGGACAACAACCTCTCCCTCAACGTGACCAAGACAAAGGAGATGATTGTGGACTACAGGAAAAAAAAGAGGACTGAGCACGCCCCCATTCTCATCGACGGGGCTGTAGTGGAACAGGTTGAGAGCTTCAAGTTCCTTGGTGTCCACATCACCAACGAACTATCATGGTCCAAACACACCAAGACAGTCGTGAAGAGGGCACGACAAAGCCTATTCCCCCTCAGGAGACTAAAAAGATTTGGCATGGGTCCTCAGATCCTCAAAAAATTCTACAGCTGCACCATCGAGAGCATCCTGACTGGTTGCATCACCGCCTGGTATGGCAACTGCTTGGCCTCTGACCGCAAGGCACTACAGAGGGTAGTGCGTACGGCCCAGTACATCACTGGGGCAAAGCTCCCTGCCATCCAGGACCTCTATACCAGGCGGTGTCAGAGGAAGGCCCTCAAAATTGTCAAAGACTCCAGCCACCCTAGTCATAGACTGTTCTCTCTGCTACCGCACGGCAAGCGGTACCGGAGTGCCAAGTCTAGGTCCAAAAGACTTCTCAACAGCTTCTACCCCCAAGCCATAAGACTCCTGAACAGCTAATCATGGCTACCCGGACTATTTGCACTGCCCCCCCACCCCATCCTTTTTACGCTGCTGCTACTCTGTTAAGTATTTATGCATAGTCACTTTAACTCTACCCACATGTACATATTACCTCAACTACCTCAACTAGCCGGTGCCCCCGCACATTGACTCTGCAACGGTACCCCCCTGTATATATAGGCTCCCTACTGTCACTTTATTTTACTGTATATATAGCCTCCCTACTGTCACTTTATTTTACTTCTGCTCTTTTTTTCTCAACACTTTTTTTTGTTGTTGTTTTATTCTTACTTTTTTTGTTTAAAATAAATGCACTGTTGGTTAAGGGCTGTAAGTAAGCATTTCACTGTAATGTCTGCACCTGTTGTATTCGGCGCATGTGACCAATAAAATTTGATTTGATTTGATTTGATTTGATCAGGGATCTGTTTGAGTCTTTGTTCATGGAATAATGGAGACCAGGGATCTGTTTGAGTCTTTGTTCATAGAATAATGTAGACCAGGGATCTGTTTGTGTAACACCCTGGCTCTGGGACTCTATATGTTGAGCCAGGGTGTGTTCTTTCTATGTGGTGTATTTCTATGTTGGGAGTTCTAGTTAGTTTATTTCTATGTTGGCCTGAGTGACTCCCAATCAGAGGCAACGAGTGTCAGCTTTTGGCTGGTTGTCTCTGATTGGGAGCCATATTTAAACTGTCTGTTTTTCCCTTTGTGTTTGTGGGTTCTTGTTCCGTGTTTGGTCTATGTTACCTAGGACGTTACGAGTCGTTTGTTGTTTTTGTTTACTGTCCGTGTTTATCGCTAATGATAAATAAACATGTTCGTTCATCACGCTGCGCCTTGGTCCTCCTCTCTTAACGACGATCGTGACAGAAGAACCCACCATACAAGGACCAAGCAGCGTGTCCAGGAGCAGGCAGACTGGACATGGGAGGAAGCGCCGGGAAAGGAGATGGAGAGGCTGGCGATGGCCCAGGTGGGCAAATCGTGGTCCTGGGAGGACATGCTCGGGGGCAAAGGGCCATGGGCTAGGATTAAGGCCCTGGCGAGAGAGGAGCAGCGGCGTCAGCAGTGTCATCGTCGGACGGACGAGAGGCAACCCCAAAAATTTTTTAGGGGGGGGCACACGGCATGGGCGGCTGGGCAGCAGGAGGCTGCCACAGGGCGATTTGGAGAGGAGGCCACTGGGTTTGGGGGGCCAGAAGGCAGGTTGGCGGAGCCTGGATGGAGAGCAGAGCCAACTCCCCGTACTCAGGCATGGCAGCATGAGACTGGTCAGGTTCCGGGGTATGCGGAGCTGCGTACTGTGCCACGAGTGGTCCGGCATAGTCCGGTACGTCCTGTGCGAGCACCCCGCACGTGTTGTGCGAAGGTGGGCATGCAGCCAGGACGGAGTGTGCCGGCTCAGCGCTCGTGGCCTCCAGTGCCTCTCCTTGGTCCCGGATATCCTGCGCCAGTGTCACGTGCTGTTATGCCAGTACGGGTACACAGCCCTGTACGTCCTGTGCTGATGCCTCACACAGAGTGTGTGAAGGTAGGCATTCAGCCAGGACGGGTTGTGGCAGCTCTTCACTCCAGGTCTCCTATCCGTCTCCACAGCCCGGCCCGGCCTGTCCCTGCTCCACGCACCAAGCCTACGGTGTGCGTCGCCAGCCCGGTCCGGCCTGTCCCTGCTCCTCGCACCAAGCCTACGGTGTGCGTCGCCAGCCCGGTCCGGCCTGTCCCTGCTCCTCGCACCAAGCCTACGGTGTGCGTCGCCAGCCCGGTCCGGCCTGTCCCTGCTCCTCGCACCAAGCCTACGGTGTGCGTCGCCAGCCCGATCCGGCCTGTCCCTACTCCTCGCACCAAGCCTACGGTGTGCGTCGCCAGCCCGGTCCGGCCTGTCCCTGCTCCTCGCACCAAGCCTACGGTGTGCGTTGCCAGCCCGGTCCGGCCTGTCCCTGCTCCACGCACCAAGCCTACGGTGTGCGTCGCCAGCCCGGTCCGGCCTGTCCCTGCTCCTCGCACCAAGCCTACGGTGTGCGTCGCCAGCCCGGTCCGGCCTGTTCCTACTCCACGCACCAAGCCTACGGTGTGCGTCGCCAGCCCGGTCCGGCCTGTTCCTACTCCACGCACCAAGCCAGGGGTGCGCATCGTCAGCCCGGTCCGGCCCGTTCCTACTCCACGCACCAAGCCAGGGGTGCGCATCGTCAGCCCGGTTCGGCCCGTTCCTACTCCACGCACCAAGCCAGGGGTGCGAGTCGTCAGCCCGGTCCGGCCCGTTCCGGCTCCACGCACCAAGCCAGGGGTGCGCGTCGTCAGTCCAGCACAACCCGTGCCTGGGTCACCGGTGCCTGGTAAGGTACCGGTCAACTGCTCCACTACGGAGCTGAAGCTAACCGCTCCTGCTACGTCCAGTTCAGCTCCAGCCAGCGGGGCCAGACCGGACCAGGGGCGCTATGGGGGGTTTATTGGAGGGTGGTGGGCAAGGCCGGAGCCAGAACCGCCGCCGAGGAGGAATGCCCACCCAGCCCTCCCCTGTTTTGCTCTAGTTGAGGCGCGGTCGCAGTCCACGCCTTTAGGGGGGGGTACTGTCACACCCTGGCTCTGGGACTCTATATGTTGAGCCAGGGTGTGTTCTTTCTATGTGGTGTATTTCTATGTTGGGAGTTCTAGTTTGTTTATTTCTATGTTGGCCTGAGTGACTCCCAATCAGAGGCAACGAGTGTCAGCTTTTGGCTGGTTGTCTCTGATTGGGAGCCATATTTAAACTGTCTGTTTTTCCCTTTGTGTTTGTGGGTTCTTGTTCCGTGTTGGTCTATGTTACCTAGGACGTTACGAGTCGTTTGTTGTTTTTGTTTACTGTCCGTGTTTATCGCTAATGATAAATAAACATGTTCGTTCATCACACTGCGCCTTGGTCCTCCTCTCTTAACGACGATCGTGACAGAAGAACCCACCATACAAGGACCAAGCAGCGTGTCCAGGAGCAGGCAGACTGGACATGGGAGGAAGCGCCGGGAAAGGAGATGGAGAGGCTGGCGATGGCCCAGGTGGGCAAATCGTGGTCCTGGGAGGACATGCTCGGGGGCAAAGGGCCATGGGCTAGGATTAAGGCCCTGGCGAGAGAGGAGCAGCGGCGTCAGCAGTGTCATCGTCGGACGGACGAGAGGCAACCCAAACATTTTTTTAGGGGGGGGCACACGGCATGGGCGGCTGGGCAGCAGGAGGCTGCCACAGGGCGATTTGGAGAGGAGGCCACCGGGTTTGGGGGGCCAGAAGGCAGGTTGGCGGAGCCTGGATGGAGAGCAGAGCCAACTCCCCGTACTCAGGCATGGCAGCATGAGACTGGTCAGGTTCCGGGGTATGCGGAGCTGCGTACTGTGCCACGAGTGGTCCGGCATAGTCCGGTACGTCCTGTGCGAGCACCCCGCACGTGTTGTGCGAAGGTGGGCATGCAGCCAGGACGGAGTGTGCCGGCTCAGCGCTCGTGGCCTCCAGTGCCTCTCCTTGGTCCCGGATATCCTGCGCCAGTGTCACGTGCTGTTATGCCAGTACGGGTACACAGCCCTGTACGTCCTGTGCTGATGCCTCACACAGAGTGTGTGAAGGTAGGCATTCAGCCAGGACGGGTTGTGGCAGCTCTTCACTCCAGGTCTCCTATCCGTCTCCACAGCCCGGCCCGGCCTGTCCCTGCTCCACGCACCAAGCCTACGGTGTGCGTCGCCAGCCCGGTCCGGCCTGTCCCTGCTCCTCGCACCAAGCCTACGGTGTGCGTCGCCAGCCCGGTCCGGCCTGTCCCTGCTCCTCGCACCAAGCCTACGGTGTGCGTCGCCAGCCCGGTCCGGCCTGTCTCTGCTCCTCGCACCAAGCCTACGGTGTGCGTCGCCAGCCCGGTCCGGCCTGTCCCTGCCCCACGCACCAAGCCTACGGTGTGCGTCGCCAGCCCGATCCGGCCTGTCCCTACTCCTCGCACCAAGCCTACGGTGTGCGTCGCCAGCCCGGTCCGGCCTGTCCCTGCTCCTCGCACCAAGCCTACGGTGTGCGTTGCCAGCCCGGTCCGGCCTGTCCCTGCTCCACGCACCAAGCCTACGGTGTGCGTCGCCAGCCCGGTCCGGCCTGTCCCTGCTCCTCGCACCAAGCCTACGGTGTGCGTCGCCAGCCCGGTCCGGCCTGTTCCTACTCCACGCACCAAGCCTACGGTGTGCGTCGCCAGCCCGGTCCGGCCTGTTCCTACTCCACGCACCAAGCCAGGGGTGCGCATCGTCAGCCCGGTCCGGCCCGTTCCTACTCCACGCACCAAGCCAGGGGTGCGCATCGTCAGCCCGGTTCGGCCCGTTCCTACTCCACGCACCAAGCCAGGGGTGCGAGTCGTCAGCCCGGTCCGGCCCGTTCCGGCTCCACGCACCAAACCAGGGGTGCGCGTCGTCAGTCCAGCACAACCCGTGCCTGGGTCACCGGTGCCTGGTAAGGTACCGGTCAACTGCTCCACTACGGAGCTGAAGCTAACCGCTCCTGCTACGTCCAGTTCAGCTCCAGCCAGCGGGGCCAGACCGGACCAGGGGCGCTATGGGGGGTTTATTGGAGGGTGGTGGGCAAGGCCGGAGCCAGAACCGCCGCCGAGGAGGAATGCCCACCCAGCCCTCCCCTGTTTTGCTCTAGTTGAGGCGCGGTCGCAGTCCACGCCTTTAGGGGGGGGTACTGTAACACCCTGGCTCTGGGACTCTATATGTTGAGCCAGGGTGTGTTCTTTCTATGTGGTGTATTTCTATGTTGGGAGTTCTAGTTTGTTTATTTCTATGTTGGCCTGAGTGACTCCCAATCAGAGGCAACGAGTGTCAGCTTTTGGCTGGTTGTCTCTGATTGGGAGCCATATTTAAACTGTCTGTTTTTCCCTTTGTGTTTGTGGGTTCTTGTTCCGTGTTGGTCTATGTTACCTAGGACGTTACGAGTCGTTTGTTGTTTTTGTTTACTGTCCGTGTTTATCGCTAATGATAAATAAACATGTTCGTTCATCACACTGCGCCTTGGTCCTCCTCTCTTAACGACGATCGTGACAGAAGAACCCACCATACAAGGACCAAGCAGCGTGTCCAGGAGCAGGCAGACTGGACATGGGAGGAAGCGCCGGGAAAGGAGATGGAGAGGCTGGCGATGGCCCAGGTGGGCAAATCGTGGTCCTGGGAGGACATGCTCGGGGGCAAAGGGCCATGGGCTAGGATTAAGGCCCTGGCGAGAGATGAGCAGCGGCGTCAGCATTGTCATCGTCGGACGGACGAGAGGCAACCCAAAAAATTTTTTAGGGGGGGGCACACGGCATGGGCGGCTGGGCAGCAGGAGGCTGCCACAGGGCGATTTGGAGAGGAGGCCACCGGGTTTGGGGGGCCAGAAGGCAGGTTGGCGGAGCCTGGATGGAGAGCAGAGCCAACTCCCCGTACTCAGGCATGGCAGCATGAGACTGGTCAGGTTCCGGGGTATGCGGAGCTGCGTACTGTGCCACGAGTGGTCCGGCATAGTCCGGTACGTCCTGTGCGAGCACCCCGCACGTGTTGTGCGAAGGTGGGCATGCAGCCAGGACGGAGTGTGCCGGCTCAGCGCTCGTGGCCTCCAGTGCCTCTCCTCGGTCCCGGATATCCTGCGCCAGTGTCACGTGCTGTTATGCCAGTACGGGTACACAGCCCTGTACGTCCTGTGCTGATGCCTCACACAGAGTGTGTGAAGGTAGGCATTCAGCCAGGACGGGTTGTGGCAGCTCTTCACTCCAGGTCTCCTATCCGTCTCCACAGCCCGGCCCGGCCTGTCCCTGCTCCACGCACCAAGCCTACGGTGTGCGTCGCCAGCCCGGTCCGGCCTGTCCCTGCTCCTCGCACCAAGCCTACGGTGTGCGTCGCCAGCCCGGTCCGGCCTGTCCCTGCTCCTCGCACCAAGCCTACGGTGTGCGTCGCCAGCCCGGTCCGGCCTGTCCCTGCTCCTCGCACCAAGCCTACGGTGTGCGTCGCCAGCCCGGTCCAGCCTGTCCCTGCCCCACGCACCAAGCCTACGGTGTGCGTCGCCAGCCCGGTCCGGCCTGTCCCTGCTCCTCGCACCAAGCCTACGGTGTGCGTCGCCAGCCCGGTCCGGCCTGTCCCTGCTCCTCGCACCAAGCCTACGGTGTGCGTCGCCAGCCCTGTCCGGCCTGTTCCTACTCCACGCACCAAGCCTACGGTGTGCGTCGCCAGCCCGGTCCGGCCTGTTCCTACTCCACGCACCAAGCCAGGGGTGCGCATCGTCAGCCCGGTCCGGCCCGTTCCTACTCCACGCACCAAGCCAGGGGTGCGCATCGTCAGCCCGGTTCGGCCCGTTCCTACTCCACGCACCAAGCCAGGGGTGCGAGTCGTCAGCCCGGTCCGGCCCGTTCCGGCTCCACGCACCAAGCCAGGGGTGCGCGTCGTCAGTCCAGCACAACCCGTGCCTGGGTCACCGGTGCCTGGTAAGGTACCGGTCAACTGCTCCACTACGGAGCTGAAGCTAACCGCTCCTGCTACGTCCAGTTCAGCTCCAGCCAGCGGGGCCAGACCGGACCAGGGGCGCTATGGGGGGTTTATTGGAGGGTGGTGGGCAAGGCCGGAGCCAGAACCGCCGCCGAGGAGGAATGCCCACCCAGCCCTCCCCTGTTTTGCTCTAGTTGAGGCGCGGTCGCAGTCCACGCCTTTAGGGGGGGGTACTGTAACACCCTGGCTCTGGGACTCTATATGTTGAGCCAGGGTGTGTTCTTTCTATGTGGTGTATTTCTATGTTGGGAGTTCTAGTTTGTTTATTTCTATGTTGGCCTGAGTGACTCCCAATCAGAGGCAACGAGTGTCAGCTTTTGGCTGGTTGTCTCTGATTGGGAGCCATATTTAAACTGTCTGTTTTTCCCTTTGTGTTTGTGGGTTCTTGTTCCGTGTTTGGTCTATGTTACCTAGGACGTTACGAGTCGTTTGTTGTTTTTGTTTACTGTCCGTGTTTATCGCTAATGATAAATAAACATGTTCGTTCATCACACTGCGCCTTGGTCCTCCTCTCTTAACGACGATCGTGACAGTTTGAGTCGTTGTTCATGGAATAATGTAGATCAGGGATCTGTTTGAGTCGTTGTTCATAGAATAATGTAGACCAGGGATCTGTTTGAGTCTTTGTTCATAGAATAATGTAGATCAGGGATCTGTTTGAGTCGTTGTTCATAGAATAATGTAGATCAGGGATCTGTTTGAGTCGTTGTTCATAGTGTAATGTGCCTCTCAACTCACACCTCTACAGAAGCCCCTCTGCAGCGTTCTGTGTGACAAGCCTTTTGTGGAATAAGAGCCCTGCCTCCTCTACCCACTATCCCCCTCTCCCCTAGCTGGTCTCCATGTTATTAACCCTCCCCCCCCCCCCCCTCTCCCCTAGCTGGTCTCCATGTTATTAACCCCCCCCCCCCTCTCCCCTAGCTGGTCTCCATGTTATTAACCCTCCCCCTCTCCCCTAGCTGGTCTCCATGTTATTAACCCCCCCCCCCCCCCTCTCCCCTAGCTGGTCTCCATGTTATTAACCCTCCCCCCCCCCCCCCTCTCCCCTAGCTGGTCTCCATGTTATTAACCCTCCCCCCTCTCCCCTAGCTGGTCTCCATGTTATTAACCCCCCCCCTCTCCCCTAGCTGGTCTCCATGTTATTAACCCTCCCCCCTCTCCCCTAGCTGGTCTCCATGTTATTAACCCTCCCCCCCTCTCCCCTAGCTGGTCTCCATGTTATTAACCCTCCCCCCCCCCCCCCCCTCTCCCCTAGCTGGTCTCCATGTTATTAACCCTCCCCCCCCCCCCCCTCTCCCCTAGCTGGTCTCCATGTTATTAACCCCCCCCCCCCTCTCCCCTAGCTGGTCTCCATGTTATTAACCCTCCCCCTCTCCCCTAGCTGGTCTCCATGTTATTAACCCCCCCCCCCCCCCTCTCCCCTAGCTGGTCTCCATGTTATTAACCCTCCCCCCCCCCCCCCCTCTCCCCTAGCTGGTCTCCATGTTATTAACCCTCCCCCCCCCCCCCTCTCCCCTAGCTGGTCTCCATGTTATTAACCCTCCCCCCTCTCCCCTAGCTGGTCTCCATGTTATTAACCCCCCCCCTCTCCCCTAGCTGGTCTCCATGTTATTAACCCTCCCCCTCTCCCCTAGCTGGTCTCCATGTTATTAACCCTCCCCCCTCTCCCCCCTCTCCCCTAGCTGGTCTCCATGTTATTAACCCTCCCCCTCTCCCCCCTCTCCCCTAGCTGGTCTCCATGTTATTAACCCTCCCCCCTCTCCCCCCTCTCCCCTAGCTGGTCTCCATGTTATTAACCCCCCCCCTCTCCCCTAGCTGGTCTCCATGTTATTAACCCTCCCCCCTCTCCCCTAGCTGGTCTCCATGTTATTAACCCTCCCCCCCTCTCCCCTAGCTGGTCTCCATGTTATTAACCCTCCCCCCCCCCCTCTCCCCTAGCTGGTCTCCATGTTATTAACCCTCCCCCCCTCTCCCCTAGCTGGTCTCCATGTTATTAACCCTCCCCCTCTCCCCCTCTCCCCTAGCTGGTCTCCATGTTATTAACCCTCCCCCTCCCCCTCTCCCCTAGCTGGTCTCCATGTTATTAACCCTCCCCCTCTCCCCCTCTCCCCTAGCTGGTCTCCATGTTATTAACCCTCCCCCCTCTCCCCTAGCTGGTCTCCATGTTATTAACCCTCCCCCCTCTCCCCTAGCTGGTCTCCATGTTATTAACCCCCCCCCCCCCCCCCCCTCTCCCCTAGCTGGTCTCCATGTTATTAACCCCCCCCCCTCTCCCCTAGCTGGTCTCCATGTTATTAACCCTCCCCCCTCTCCCCTAGCTGGTCTCCATGTTATTAACCCTCCCCCTCTCCCCTAGCTGGTCTCCATGTTATTAACCCTCCCCCCTCCCCCTCTCCCCTAGCTGGTCTCCATGTTATTAACCCTCCCCCTCCCCCTCTCCCCTAGCTGGTCTCCATGTTATTAACCCTCCCCCTCTCCCCCTCTCCCCTAGCTGGTCTCCATGTTATTAACCCTCCCCCCCTCTCCCCTAGCTGGTCTCCATGTTATTAACCCTCCCCCCCCCCCTCTCCCCTAGCTGGTCTCCATGTTATTAACCCTCCCCCCCCCCCCCCCTCTCCCCTAGCTGGTCTCCATGTTATTAACCCTCCCCCCCCCCCCCCTCTCCCCTAGCTGGTCTCCATGTTATTAACCCTCCCCCCCCCCCCCCCCCTCTCCCCTAGCTGGTCTCCATGTTATTAACCCTCCCCCCCCCCCCCCCTCTCCCCTAGCTGGTCTCCATGTTATTAACCCTCCCCCCCCCCCCCCCTCTCCCCTAGCTGGTCTCCATGTTATTAACCCTCCCCCCCCCCCCCCTCTCCCCTAGCTGGTCTCCATGTTATTAACCCTCCCCCTCTCCCCTAGCTGGTCTCCATGTTATTAACCCTCCCCCTCTCCCCCTCTCCCCTAGCTGGTCTCCATGTTATTAACCCTCCCCCTCCCCCTCTCCCCTAGCTGGTCTCCATGTTATTAACCCTCCCCCTCTCCCCCTCTCCCCTAGCTGGTCTCCATGTTATTAACCCTCCCCCCTCTCCCCTAGCTGGTCTCCATGTTATTAACCCTCCCCCCTCTCCCCTAGCTGGTCTCCATGTTATTAACCCTCCCCCCCCCCCCCCCTCTCCCCTAGCTGGTCTCCATGTTATTAACCCCCCCCCCTCTCCCCTAGCTGGTCTCCATGTTATTAACCCTCCCCCCTCTCCCCTAGCTGGTCTCCATGTTATTAACCCCCCCCCTCTCCCCTAGCTGGTCTCCATGTTATTAACCCTCCCCCCTCTCCCCTAGCTGGTCTCCATGTTATTAACCCTCCCCCCCCCCCCCCTCTCCCCTAGCTGGTCTCCATGTTATTAACCCCCCCCCCTCTCCCCTAGCTGGTCTCCATGTTATTAACCCTCCCCCTCTCCCCTAGCTGGTCTCCATGTTATTAACCCTCCCCCCTCTCCCCTAGCTGGTCTCCATGTTATTAACCCTCCCCCCCCCCCCCTCTCCCCTAGCTGGTCTCCATGTTATTAACCCCCCCCCTCTCCCCTAGCTGGTCTCCATGTTATTAACCCCCCCCCTCTCCCCTAGCTGGTCTCCATGTTATTAACCCTCCCCCCTCTCCCCCCTCTCCCCTAGCTGGTCTCCATGTTATTAACCCTCCCCCTCTCCCCTAGCTGGTCTCCATGTTATTAACCCTCCCCCCCCCCCCCCCTCTCCCCTAGCTGGTCTCCATGTTATTAACCCCCCCCCCTCTCCCCTAGCTGGTCTCCATGTTATTAACCCTCCCCCCTCTCCCCTAGCTGGTCTCCATGTTATTAACCCTCCCCCCTCTCCCCTAGCTGGTCTCCATGTTATTAACCCTCCCCCCTCTCCCCTAGCTGGTCTCCATGTTATTAACCCTCCCCCCTCTCCCCTAGCTGGTCTCCATGTTATTAACCCTCCCCCCCCCCCTCTCCCCTAGCTGGTCTCCATGTTATTAACCCTCCCCCCCCCCCCCCCTCTCCCCTAGCTGGTCTCCATGTTATTAACCCTCCCCCTCTCCCCTAGCTGGTCTCCATGTTATTAACCCCCCCCCCCCCCCTCTCCCCTAGCTGGTCTCCATGTTATTAACCCCCCCCCCCCCCCTCTCCCCTAGCTGGTCTCCATGTTATTAACCCTCCCCCCTCTCCCCTAGCTGGTCTCCATGTTATTAACCCTCCCCCCCCCCCCTCTCCCCTAGCTGGTCTCCATGTTATTAACCCTCCCCCCTCTCCCCTAGCTGGTCTCCATGTTATTAACCCTCCCCCCTCTCCCCTAGCTGGTCTCCATGTTATTAACCCTCCCCCCCCCCCTCTCCCCTAGCTGGTCTCCATGTTATTAACCCTCCCCCCCCCCCCCCTCTCCCCTAGCTGGTCTCCATGTTATTAACCCTCCCCCCCCCCCCCCCTCTCCCCTAGCTGGTCTCCATGTTATTAACCCTCCCCCCCCCCCCCCCTCTCCCCTAGCTGGTCTCCATGTTATTAACCCTCCCCCCCCCCCCCCCTCTCCCCTAGCTGGTCTCCATGTTATTAACCCTCCCCCCCCTCCCCCCTCTCCCCTAGCTGGTCTCCATGTTATTAACCCTCCCCCCTCTCCCCTAGCTGGTCTCCATGTTATTAACCCCCCCCCTCTCCCCTAGCTGGTCTCCATGTTATTAACCCTCCCCCCCCCCCCCCCCTCTCCCCTAGCTGGTCTCCATGTTATTAACCCTCCCCCCCCCCCCCCTCTCCCCTAGCTGGTCTCCATGTTATTAACCCTCCCCCCCCCCCCCCCTCTCCCCTAGCTGGTCTCCATGTTATTAACCCTCCCCCCCTCTCCCCTAGCTGGTCTCCATGTTATTAACCCCCCCCCCTCTCCCCTAGCTGGTCTCCATGTTATTAACCCCCCCCCCTCTCCCCTAGCTGGTCTCCATGTTATTAACCCTCCCCCCCTCTCCCCTAGCTGGTCTCCATGTTATTAACCCTCCCCCCTCTCCCCTAGCTGGTCTCCATGTTATTAACCCCCCCCCTCTCCCCTAGCTGGTCTCCATGTTATTAACCCCCCCCCTCCCCCTCTCCCCTAGCTGGTCTCCATGTTATTAACCCTCCCCCCCCCCCCCCCCTCTCCCCTAGCTGGTCTCCATGTTATTAACCCCCCCCCTCTCCCCTAGCTGGTCTCCATGTTATTAACCCCCCCCCCTCTCCCCTAGCTGGTCTCCATGTTATTAACCCCCCCCCTCTCCCCTAGCTGGTCTCCATGTTATTAACCCCCCCCCCCCCCCCCCTCTCCCCTAGCTGGTCTCCATGTTATTAACCCCCCCCCTCTCCCCTAGCTGGTCTCCATGTTATTAACCCCCCCCCCTCTCCCCTAGCTGGTCTCCATGTTATTAACCCTCCCCCCTCTCCCCTAGCTGGTCTCCATGTTATTAACCCTCCCCCCCTCTCCCCTAGCTGGTCTCCATGTTATTAACCCTCCCCCCCTCTCCCCTAGCTGGTCTCCATGTTATTAACCCTCCCCCCCTCTCCCCTAGCTGGTCTCCATGTTATTAACCCTCCCCCCCCTCCCCCCTCTCCCCTAGCTGGTCTCCATGTTATTAACCCTCCCCCCGCCCCCCCCTCTCCCCTAGCTGGTCTCCATGTTATTAACCCTCCCCCTCTCCCCCTCTCCCCTAGCTGGTCTCCATGTTATTAACCCTCCCCCCTCTCCCCTAGCTGGTCTCCATGTTATTAACCCTCCCCCCTCTCCCCTAGCTGGTCTCCATGTTATTAACCCTCCCCCCCTCTCCCCTAGCTGGTCTCCATGTTATTAACCCTCCCCCCCCTCCCCCCTCTCCCCTAGCTGGTCTCCATGTTATTAACCCTCCCCCCTCTCCCCTAGCTGGTCTCCATGTTATTAACCCTCCCCCCTCTCCCCTAGCTGGTCTCCATGTTATTAACCCCCCCCCCCCCCCCCCCCTCTCCCCTAGCTGGTCTCCATGTTATTAACCCTCCCCCCTCTCCCCTAGCTGGTCTCCATGTTATTAACCCTCCCCCCTCTCCCCTAGCTGGTCTCCATGTTATTAACCCTCCCCCCTCTCCCCTAGCTGATCTCCATGTTATTAACCCTCCCCCCCCCCCCCCCTCTCCCCTAGCTGGTCTCCATGTTATTAACCCTCCCCCCCTCTCCCCTAGCTGGTCTCCATGTTATTAACCCTCCTGTCAGTCTCTGTGACTCCCCCAACATATTTTAGTAGTCAGATTGTGGTCAGACTGTGGTCAGTGTGATGCAGGATAATCAACAGGTTTTAGTAGTCAGATTGTTGTCAGACTGTGGTCAGTTTGATGCAGGATAATCAACAGGTTTTAGTAGTTAGATTGTTGTCAGACTGTGGTCAGTGTGATGCAGGATAATCAACAGGTTTTAGTAGTCAGATTGTTGTCAGACTGTGGTCAGTTTGATGCAGGATAATCAACAGGTTTTAGTAGTCAGATTGTTGTCAGACTGTGGTCAGTGTGATGCATGATAATCAACAGGTTTTAGTAGTCAGATTGTGATCAGACTGTGGTCAGTTTGATGCAGGATAATCAACAGGTTTTAGTAGTCAGATTGTGGTCAGACTGTGGTCAGTTTGATGCAGGATAATCAACAGGTTTTAGTAGTCAGATTGTTGTCAGACTGTGGTCAGTGTGATGCATGATAATCAACAGGTTTTAGTAGTCAGATTGTTGTCAGACTGTGATCAGTGTGATGCATGATAATCAACAGGTTTTAGTAGTCAGATTGTTATCAGACTGGTCAGTGTGATGCATGATAATCAACAGGTTTTAGTAGTCAGATTGTTATCAGACTGTGGTCAGTGTGATGCAGGATAATCAACAGGTTTTAGTAGTCAGATTGTGGTCAGATAGTGATCAGTGTGATGCATGATAATCAACAGGTTTTAGTAGTTAGATTGTGGTCAGACTGTGATCAGTGTGATGCATGATAATCAACAGGTTTTAGTAGTTAGATTGTGGTCAGACTGTGGTCAGTGTGATGCAGGATAATCAACAGGTTTTAGTAGTCAGATTGTTATCAGACTGGTCAGTGTGATGCATGATAATCAACAGGTTTTAGTAGTCAGATTGTTATCAGACTGTGGTCAGTGTGATGCAGGATAATCAACAGGTTTTAGTAGTCAGATTGTGGTCAGATAGTGATCAGTGTGATGCATGATAATCAACAGGTTTTAGTAGTTAGATTGTGGTCAGACTGTGATCAGTGTGATGCATGATAATCAACAGGTTTTAGTAGTCAGATTGTGATCAGACTGTAATCAGTGTGATGCATGATAATCAACAGGTTTTAGTAGTCAGATTGTGATCAGTGTGATGCCGGATAATCAACAGGTTTTAGTAGTCAGATTGTTGTCAGACTTTGGTCAGTGTGATGCAGGATAATCAACAGGTTTTAGTAGTCAGATTGTGGTCAGACTTTGGTCAGTGTGATGCAGGATAATCAACAGGTTTTAGTAGTAAGATTGTGGTCAGACTTTGGTCAGTGTGATGCAGGATAATCAACAGGTTTTAGTAGTCAGATTGTGGTCAGACTTTGGTCAGTGTGATGCAGGATAATCAACAGGTTTTAGTAGTAAGATTGTGGTCAGACTTTGGACAGTGTGATGCAGGATAATCAACAGGTTTTAGTAGTCAGATTGTGGTCAGACTTTGGTCAGTGTGATGCCGGATAATCAACATGTTTTAGTAGTAAGATTGTGGTCAGACTGTGATCAGTGTGATGCATGATAATCAACAGGTTTTAGTAGTCAGATTGTGGTCAGACTGTGGTCAGTGTGATGCAGGATAATCAACAGGTTTTAGTAGTCAGATTGTGATCAGACTGTGGTCAGTGTGATGCAGGATAATCAACAGGTTTTAGTAGTCAGATTGTGATCAGACTGTGGTCAGTGTGATGCAGGATAATCAACAGGTTTTAGTAGTCAGATTGTGGTCAGACTAATCAGTGTGATGCAGGATAATCAACATATGTTAGTGGTTAGATTGTGGTCAGACTGTGATCAGTGTGATTCAGGATAATCAACAGGTTATCGTAGTCAGATTGTTGTCAGTGTGATGCAGGATAATCAACATGTTTTAGTAGTCAGATTGTGATCAGACTGTGGTCAGTGTGATGCAGGATAATCAACAGGTTTTAGTAGTCGGATTGTGGTCAGACTGTTGTCAGTGTGATGCATGATATTCAACAGGTTTTAGTAGTCAGATTGTGGTCAGACTGCGATCAGTGTGATGCAGGATAATCAACAGGTTTTAGTAGTCAGATTGTGGTCAGACTAATCAGTGTGATGCAGGATAATCAACATATGTTAGTGGTTAGATTGTGGTCAGACTGTGATCAGTGTGATTCAGGATAATCAACAGGTTATCGTAGTCAGATTGTTGTCAGTGTGATGCAGGATAATCAACAGGTTTTAGTAGTCAGATTGTGGTCAGACTGTGGTCAGTGTGATGCAGGATAATCAACAGGTTTTAGTAGTCAGATTGTGGTCAGATAGTGATCAGTGTGATGCAGGATAATCAACAGGTTTTAGTAGTCAGATTGTGGTCAGACTGTGGTCAGTGTGATGCATGATAATCAACAGGTTTTAGTAGTTAGATTGTGGTCAGACTGTGATCAGTGTGATGCATGATAATCATCAGGTTTTAGTAGTCAGATTGTGGTCAGACTGTGATCAGTGTGATAAAGGATAATCAACAGGTTTTAGTAGTCAGATTGTTGTCAGTGTGATGCAGGATAATCAACAGGTTTTAGTAGTCAGATTGTGGTCAGACTGTGATCAGTGTGATAAAGGATAATCAACAGGTTTTAGTAGTCAGATTGTTGTCAGTGTGATGCAGTAAAATCAACAGGTTTTAGTAGTCAGATTTAGGTCAGACTGTGTTCAGACTGTGATGCAGGATAATCAACAGGTTTTAGTAGTCAGATTGTGGTCAGATTGTGGTCAGTGTGATGCAGGATAATCAACATGTTTTAGTAGTCAGATTGTGATCAGACTGTGGTCAGTGTGATGCAGGATAATCAACAGGTTTTAGTAGTCAGATTGTGGTCAGACTGCGATCAGTGTGATGCAGGATAATCAACAGGTTTTAGTAGTCAGATTGTGGTCAGACTAATCAGTGTGATGCAGGATAATCAACATATGTTAGTGGTTAGATTGTGGTCAGACTGTGATCAGTGTGATTCAGGATAATCAACAGGTTATCGTAGTCAGATTGTTGTCAGTGTGATGCAGGATAATCAACAGGTTTTAGTAGTCAGATTGTGGTCAGACTGTGGTCAGTGTGATGCAGGATAATCAACAGGTTTTAGTAGTCAGATTGTGGTCAGATAGTGATCAGTGTGATGCAGGATAATCAACAGGTTTTAGTAGTCAGATTGTGGTCAGACTGTGGTCAGTGTGATGCAGGATAATCAACAGGTTTTAGTAGTCAGATTGTTGTCAGACTGTGGTCAGTGTGATGCAGGATAATCAACAGGTTTTAGTAGTCAGATTGTTGTCAGACTGTGATCAGTGTGATGCAGGATAATCAACAGGTTTTAGTAGTCAGATTGTTATCAGACTGTGGTCAGTGCGATGCAGGATAATCAACAGGTTTTAGTAGTCAGATTGTTGTCAGTGTGATGCCGGATAATCAACAGGTTTTAGTAGTCAGATTGTTGTCAGACTGTGGTCAGTATGATGCAGTAAAATCAACAGGTTTTAGTAGTCAGATTTAGGTCAGACTGTGGTCAGTATGATGCAGGATAATCAACAGGTTTTAGTAGTCAGATTGTTGTCAGACTGTGGTCAGTGTGATGCAGGATAATCAACAGGTTTTAGTAGTCAGATTGTTGTCAGACTGTTGTCAGTGTGATGCAGGATAATCAACAGGTTTTAGTAGTCAGATTGTGGTCAGACTGTGATCAGTGTGATGCAGGATAATCAACAGGTTTTAGTAGTCAGATTGTGGTCAGACTGTGATCAGTGTGATGCAGGATAATCAACAGGTTTTAGTAGTCAGATTGTGGTCAGACTAATCAGTGTGATGCAGGATAATCAACATATGTTAGTGGTTAGATTGTGGTCAGACTGTGATCAGTGTGATTCAGGATAATCAACAGGTTATCGTAGTCAGATTGTTGTCAGTGTGATGCAGGATAATCAACAGGTTTTAGTAGTCAGATTGTGGTCAGACTGTGGTCAGTGTGATGCAGGATAATCAACAGGTTTTAGTAGTCAGATTGTGGTCAGATAGTGATCAGTGTGATGCAGGATAATCAACAGGTTTTAGTAGTCAGATTGTGGTCAGACTGTGGTCAGTGTGATGCAGGATAATCAAAAGGTTTTAGTAGTCAGATTGTGGTCAGATAGTGATCAGTGTGATGCAGGATAATCAACAGGTTTTAGTAGTCAGATTGTGGTCAGACTTTGGTCAGTGTGATGCAGGATAATCAACAGGTTTTGGTGAGAGGTCTTTCTCATCTTCTTCCTGCTAACAACAGCCAGCTCCAGGGGTTGAGATCTGAGATCTGAGATGGGAAAACATGCAGGATGTTTCTGATAAACAAGCTGTACATGCTGACCATTTAATGCAAAGATCACCAACCTTTCTTTGAAGGAGCATCAACCAGAATGACTAACGCTAACTTTCAATCAATGAGGATAATTATTTTACATTTACATTACATTTTAGTCATTTAGCAGACGCTCTTATCCAGAGCGACTTACAGTTAGTGAATACATTATTTTTTAAATGTAAAAAAAAAAAAATTATACTGGCCCCCCGTGGGAATCGAACCCACAACCCTGGCGTTGCAAACTCCATGCTCTATCAACTGAGCTACATCCCTGCCGGCCATTCCCTCATTAGTCTCCTGGTCGCGGCCGGCTGCGACAGAACCTGGATTCGAACCAGGATCTCTAGTGGCACAGTTAGCACTGCGATGCAGTGCCTTAGACCACTGCGCCACTCAGGAGACAGATTTTCATGTCTTTTTAAATTTTTACGTAAGTAATTGTAAGTAACTGACGGATTGTAAGTTGGATAAGAGTTTTTGCTAAATGACTAAAATGTAAATTCAATGATCATGTTACCTTTCCCTTTCTCCTGTAGTTTGAGTCATAATGTTCATGTTGCTTCTCTGTCCTCCTGCAGTTTGACTGAGTCATAATGTTCATGTTGTTTCTCAGTCCTCCTGCAGTTTGACTGAGTCATAATGTTCATGTTGCTTCTCAGTCCTCCTGCAGTTTGACTGAGTCATAATGTTCATGTTGCTTCTCAGTCCTCCTGCAGTTTGACTGAGTCATAATGTTCATGTTGTTTCTATGTCTTTAAGTAGGTTAAGATGAATGGAGAAGCAGCTGGAGAGGAAGGAGAGGATAATGTTGTCTCTGTGTTGTAATAATGTTGTAATAATGTTGTAATGGTAATGTTGTCCTGTCCTCCTGTAGGTTGAGATGTCTGGTGAAGCAGCTGGAGAGAGAGGATAAGATAATGTTGTCTCTGTGTTGAAATAATGTTGTAATGGTAATGTTGTCCTGTCCTCCTGTAGGTTGAGATGCCTGGTGAAACAGCTGGAGAGGGGAGAGGGTAATGTTGTCTCTTTGTTGTACTAATGTTGTAATAATGTTGTAATGGTAATGTTGTCCTGTCCTCCTGTAGGTTGAGATGTCTGGTGAAGCAGCTGGAGAGAGAGGAGAAGAAAATGTTGTCTCTGTGTTGAAATAATGTTGTAATGGTAATGTTGTCCCCCTGTAGGTTGAGATGTCTGGTGAAACAGCTGGAGAGAGGAGAAGATAATGTTGTCTCCTTGTTGTAATAATGTTGTAATAATGTTGTAATGGTAATGTTGTCCTGTCCTCCTGTAGGTTGAGATGTCTGGTGAAGCAGCTGGAGAGAGGAGAGGTGTCTCTGGTGGACCTCAAGAAGAACCTGGAGTATGCTGCCACTGTTCTGGAGTCAGTTTATATAGAGGAGACCAGGTACACATTACTACACACACTGTTCTGGAGTCAGTTTATATAGAGGAGACCAGGTACACATTACTACACACACTGTTCTGGAGTCAGTTTATATAGAGGAGACCAGGTACACATTACTACACACACTGTTCTGGAGTCAGTTTATATAGAGGAGACCAGGTACACATTACTACACACACTGTTCTGGAGTCAGTTTATATAGAGGAGACCAGGTACACATTACTACACACACTGTTCTGGAGTCAGTTTATATAGAGGAGACCAGGTACACATTACTACACACACTGTTCTGGAGTCAGTTTATATAGAGGAGACCAGGTACACATTACTACACACACTGTTCTGGAGTCAGTTTATATAGAGGAGACCAGGTACACATTACTACACACACTGTTCTGGAGTCAGTTTATATAGAGGAGACCAGGTACACATTACTACACACACTGTTCTGGAGTCAGTTTATATAGAGGAGACCAGGTACACATTACTACACACACTGTTCTGGAGTCAGTTTATATAGAGGAGACCAGGTAGGCCTACAAACTACCTACTAACTGATCTGACTGACTGAAACCCCCTAGATTGATCTATCTCCATATCATCTGACTGAAACCCTATATATTGATCTATCTCCCTATAATCTGACTAAATTTGAATTATCTCCATATCATTTTACTGAAACCCCCTAGATTGATCTATCTCCATATCATCTGACTGATTGAACCCCACTAGATTTAATTATCTCCCTATAATCTGACTAAACCCCCCTAGATTGAATTATCTCCATATCATTTTACTGAAACCCTCTAGATTGATCTATCTCCATATCATCTGACTGATTGAACCCCACTAGATTTAATTATCTCCCTATTATCTGGCTGAAACCCCCTATATTGATGTATCTCCCTATAATCTGACTAAAACCCCTAGATTGATCTATCTCCCTATCATCTGACTGAAACCCCATAGATTGATCTATCTCCATATCATCTGACTGACTGAAACCCCTAGATTGATCTATCTCCATATCATGTGACTGATTGAACCCCAATAGATTTAATTATCTCCCTATTATCTGGCTGAAACCCCCTATATTGATGTATCTCCCTATAATCTGACTAAAACCCCCTAGATTGAATTATCTCTATATTAACTGACTGAATCCCCCTAGATTGATCTATATCCATATCATCTGACTGAAACCCCCTAAATTGATTTATCTCCCTATAATCTGACTAAACCCCCCTAGATTGAATTATCTCCATATCATTTTACTGAATCCCCCTAGATTGATCTATCTCCATATCATATGACTGAAACCCCCTAGATTGAACTATCTCCCTAGCATCTGACTGAATCCCCCTGGATTGATCTATTTCCCTATCATCTGACTGAAACCCCATAGATTGATCTATCTCCATATCATCTGACTGATTGAACCCCAATAGATTTAATTATCTCCCTATTATCTGGCTGAAACCCCCTATATTGATGTATCTCCCTATAATCTGACTAAAACCCCTAGATTGATCTATCTCCATATCATATGACTGAACCCCCCTAGATTGAGTTATCTCCATATAATCTGACTGAATCCCCCTGGATTGATCTATCTCCCTATCATCTGACTGAAACCCCATAGATTGATCTATCTCCATATCATCTGACTGACTGAAACCCCTAGATTGATCTATCTCCATATCATCTGACTGATTGAACCCCAATAGATTTAATTATCTCCCTATTATCTGGCTGAAACCCCCTATATTGATGTATCTCCCTATAATCTGACTAAACCCCCCTAGATTGAATTATCTCCATATTATCTGACTGAAACCCCCTAGATTGATCTATCTCTATATCATCTGACTGATTGAACCCCACTAGATTTAATTATCTCCATATCATCTGACTGAAACCCCCTAGTTTGAACTATCTCCATATCATCTGACTGAACCCCCCTAGATTGATCTATCTCCCTATAATCTGACTATACCCCCCTAGATTGAATGATCTCCATATCATCTGACTGATTGAACCCCACTAGATTTAATTATCTCCTCATCATCTGACTGAAACCCCCTAGATTGATTTATCTCCCTATTATCTGACTGAAACCCCCTAGATTGATTTATCTCCCTATTATCTGGCTGAAACCCCCTAGATTGATGTATCTCCCTATTATCTGGCTTAAACCCCCTAGATTGAATTATCTCCATATCATCTGACTGAACCCCCCTAGATTGATTTATCTCCCCATTATCTGACTGATTGAACCCCACTAGATTTAATTATCTCCCCATTATCTGGCTGAAACCCTCTAGATTGATTTATCTCCATATCATCTGACTGATTGAACCCCACTAGATTTAATTATCTCCCCATTATCTGGCTGAAACCCTCTAGATTGATTTATCTCCCTATCATCTGACTGATTGAACCCCACTAGATTTAATTATCTCCCCATTATCTGGCTGAAACCCTCTAGATTGATTTATCTCCATATCATCTGACTGATTGAACCCCACTAGATTTAATTATCTCCCCATTATCTGGCTGAAACCCTCTAGATTGATTTATCTCCATATCATCTGACTGAAACCCCCTAGATTGATCAATCTCAATTTCATCTGACTGAAACCCCCCAGATTGAACTATCTCCCTATCATCTGACTGAAACTCCCTAGATTGATCTATCTCCCTATAATCTGATTAAACCCCCTAGATTGAATGATATCCCTATCATCTGACTGAAACCCCTAGATTGATCTATCTCCATATCATCTGACTGAAACCCCCTAGATTGATGTATCTCCCTATAATCTGACTGAAGCCACTTAGATTGATCTATCATATGACTGACTGAAATCCCCAAGATTGAATTATTTCCATATCATCTGACTGAAACCCTATATATTGATCTATTTCCATATCATCTGACTGAAACCCCTAGATTGATCTATCTCCATATCATCTGACTGAAACCCCCTAGATTGATGTATCTCCCTATAATCTGACTGAAGCCACTTAGATTGATCTATCATATGACTGACTGAAATCCCCAAGATTGAATTATTTCCATATCATCTGACTGAAACCCTATATATTGATCTATTTCCATATCATCTGACTGAAACCCCTAGATTGATCTATCTCCATATCATCTGACTGAAACCCCCTAGATTGATGTATCTCCCTATAATCTGACTGAAGCCACTTAGATTGATCTATCATATGACTGACTGAAACCCCCAAGATTGAATTATTTCCATATCATCTGACTGAAACCCTATATATTGATCTATTTCCATATCATCTGACTGAAACCCCTAGATTGATCTATCTCCATATCATCTGACTGAAACCCCCTAGATTGATGTATCTCCCTATAATCTGACTGAAGCCACTTAGATTGATCTATCATATGACTGACTGAAACCCCCAAGATTGAATTATTTCCATATCATCTGACTGAAACCCTATATATTGATCTATTTCCATATCATCTGACTGAAACCCCTAGATTGATCTATCTCCATATCATCTGACTGAAACCCCCTAGATTGATGTATCTCCCTATAATCTGACTGAAGCCACTTAGATTGATCTATCATATGACTGACTGAAACCCCCAAGATTGAATTATTTCCATATCATCTGACTGAAACCCTATATATTGATCTATTTCCATATCATCTGACTGAAACCCCTAGATTGATCTATCTCCATATCATCTGACTGAAACCCCCTAGATTGATGTATCTCCCTATAATCTGACTGAAGCCACTTAGATTGATCCATCATATGACTGACTGAAACCCCCAAGATTGAATTATTTCCATATCATCTGACTGAAACCCTATATATTGATCTATTTCCATATCATCTGACTGAAACCCTATATATTGATCTATCTCCATATCATCTGACTAAAACCCTATATATTGATCTATCTCCATATCATCTGACTGAAACCCTATATATTGATCTATCTCCATATCATCTGACTGAAACCCTATATATTGATCTATCTCCATATCATCTGACTGAAACCCTATATATTGATCTATCTCCATATCATCTGACTGAAACCCTATATATTGATCTATCTCCATATCATCTGACTGAAACCCTATATATTGATCTATCTCCATATCATCTGACTGAAACCCTATATATTGATCTATCTTCCATATCATCTGACTGAAACCCTATATATTGATCTATTTCCATATCATCTGACTGAAACCCTATATATTGATCTATTCCATATCATCTGACTGAAACCCTATATATTGATCTATCTCCATATCATCTGACTGAAACCCTATATATTGATCTATCTCCATATCATCTGACTGAAACCCTATATATTGATCTATCTCCATATCATCTGACTGAAACCCTATATATTGATCTATCTCCATATCATCTGACTGAAACCCTATATATTGATCTATCTCCATATCATCTGACTGAAACCCTATATATTGATCTATCTCCATATCATCTGACTGAAACCCTATATATTGATCTATCTCCATATCATCTGACTGAAACCCTATATATTGATCTATCTCCATATCATCTGACTGAAACCCTATATATTGATCTATTTCCATATCATCTGACTGAAACCCTATATATTGATCTATCTCCATATCATCTGACTGAAACCCTATATATTGATCTATCTCCCATATCATCTGACTGAAACCCTATATATTGATCTATTTCCGTATCATCTGACTGAAACCCTATATATTGATCTATCTCCATGTCATCGGACTGTAGTAAAAGTTTAATAAAAAAGATCAACCACCTTTCACCCTCCTCCCTCTCTCCCTCCAGGCGATTGGTCGATACAGAGGATGAGCTGAGCGATATCCAATCAGAGTCTGTGCCTTCAGAGGTGCGTGATTGGTTGGCATCTACATTCACCCGTCAGATGGGTTTGATGCGGCAGACCGAGGAGAAACCGCGCTTCAGGAGCATCGTTCACGCTGTGCAGGCTGGTATCTTCGTAGAGAGGTAAACAATCACAGGAGGAATTACACACACCTCTAGCTTCTCTGTCGTGTTTTAATAAAGCCTCACCAGACCCTCTATTGTCACACACGTCACCCTATTCCCTACACAGTGCACTCCTTTTGACCACGTACCATAGTAGTGCACTGTGGATTAGGGTCCCATAGCGCTCTGGTGGCTCTGGTCAAAAGGAGTGCACTGTGTAGGGATTAGGGTCCCATTTGGGAGGTAGACAGTGTTGTTGAAGGATGTGTCTCTGCTGCTGCAGTTTTAAAATCCAATCTAACAACCAGTCACTGTTCAGACTGATTCAGGGTGTACCGAGCTTTCAACCATATATCAGCACTGTGTGTCCATTCATCCCAGCCCGACGAAGCTGGGTGAGAACCATCACTCAGTACACACACACACACGCACATACACACACATAGACATACACACACGCACATACACACACATATACATACACACACGCACACACACGTCATCATGTTCATATATACTAGATGCATTCCCATTCTAATACATGTCAGGGTTCCCAAACCAGACTCACTGCAGCTGTGATCTGTTCTTATTAGTCGAAGACTAAAAACACTGAGGTTTATTTGACCTTCACTTCCAGGATGTACAGACGTAGTTCTAACCTGGTGGGACTCAGCTGCCCTCCTACTGTTATAGCAGTACTGAAGGTAAAACACACACTCAGAATATGAAACACTAAGACAAATAAACCGCTCTCTGTTCTCCTGTCTCCTCCCAACAACTTTCCCATTAATATGTTGTTTCATATCTGTCCTGTCTCCTCCCAACAACTTTCCCATTAATATGTTGTTTCATATCTGTCCTGTCTCCTCCCAACAACTTTCCCATTAATATGTTGTTTCATATCTGTCCTGTCTCCTCCCAACAACTTTCCCATTAATATGTTGTTTCATATCTGTCCTGTCTCCTCCCAACAACTTTCCATTAATATGTTGTTTCATATCTGTCCTGTCTCCTCCCAACAACTTTCCATTAATATGTTGTTTCATATCTGTCCTGTCTCCTCCCAACAACTTTCCATTAATATGTTGTTTCATATCTGTCCTGTCTCCTCCCAACAACTTTCCCATTAATATGTTGTTTCATATCTGTCCTGTCTCCTCCCAACAACTTTCCATTAATATGTTGTTTCATATCTGTCCTGTCTCCTCCCAACAACTTTCCATGAATATGTTGTTTCATATCTGTCTGTCTTTCTAGCTGAATGAGGCCAGAAGTTAGGGTTGGGGTCTCTCCTCCTGTTGTTAATATTGTGTCTTTAATGTTTCCTGCAGCACGTTGATAAGTGGTCGTTTGATGTGTTTGCTCTGAACGAGGCCAGTGGAGACCACGCTCTCAAATTCATCTTCTACGAACTACTTAACAGATACGACCTCATCAGCAGATTCAAGGTACAATAGATTGCCAGTTGCAGTAGCTGAGATAATATACGTTCCCATCAGTTTATAATGGCTCTGTTTTTCTGCTCTCTTCTCTTGCATTGGACAGGCCTAAATAAAACACAGTATTTTTCACCCGTTCCTTTATTCCCACAGAGCACCAGCAGTATGTCATTTCATCTCTACTGTTTCTAATTTGTGGTTGATGGAACAGGATTTCTTGTGTTGTATGAATGGATGAAGTCTATTAATGAGTGAACTATGTGGTAGATTGTTGCTATGTGGACGATGAGATTAGAGAGGTATTGTAGTCTGGACAGACTCTCTCTCTGAATGGACATCTGGATCCATTGTTTTGATGAAGTGTCCTTCAGATGAGAAGGTGTGGAAACAGTCAGGATAATTCAATATGATATCACCGCTGTTTTGGAATGGACATGAATGCCCAATCATATCAAATGTATGTGTGTATGTATGTGTGTGTGTGTGTGTGTGTGTGTGTGTGTGTATGTGTGTGTGTGTGTGTGTGTGTGTGTGTGTGTGTGTGTGTGTGTGTGTGTGTGTGTGTGTGTGTGTGTGTGTGTGTGTGTGTGTGTGTGTGTGTGTGTGTGTGCATCTGTGTGCCTGTGTGTGTGTCTTCAGATCCCCATCTCAGCCGTGGTCTCGTTCGTAGAAGCTCTGGAGGAGGGCTACAGTAAACACAACAACCCTTACCATAACCTGATGCACGCTGCAGACGTTACTCAGACAGTACACCATCTACTGCTGAAGACTGGCATCATGGTGAGACATCCTCTATGTTACTCAGACAGTACACCATCTACTGCTGAAGACTGGCATCATGGTAATCCGTCTGGCCCTGCGGCCTTGTGAGGCTCGCACACCATGCTGTAGTCTCCTCAGGGTTATATATTCCATCCTGTAGTCTCCTCAGGGTTATATATTCCATCCTGTAGTCTCCTCAGGGTTATATATTCCATCCTGTAGTCTCCTCAGGGTTATATATTCCATCCTGTAGTCTCCTCAGGGTTATATATTCCATCCTGTAGTCTCCTCAGGGTTATATATTCCATCCTGTAGTCTCCTCAGGGTTATATATTCCATCCAGTAGTCTCCTCAGGGTTATATATTCCATCCTGTAGTCTCCTCAGGGTTATATATTCCATCCTGTAGTCTCCTCAGGGTTATATATTCCATCCTGTAGTCTCCTCAGGGTTATATATTCCATCCTGTAGTCTCCTCAGGGTTATATATTCCATCCTGTAGTCTCCTCAGGGTTATATATTCCATCCTGTAGTCCCCTCAGGGTTATATATTCCATCCTGTAGTCTCCTCAGGGTTATATATTCCATCCTGTAGTCTCCTCAGGGTTATATATTCCATCCTGTAGTCTCCTCAGGGTTATATATTCCATCCTGTAGTCCCCTCAGGGTTATATATTCCATCCTGTAGTCTCCTCAGGGTTATATATTCCACCCTGTAGTCTCCTCAGGGTTATATATTCCATCCTGTAGTCTCCTCAGGGTTATATATTCCATCCTGTAGTCTCCTCAGGGTTATATATTCCATCCTGTAGTCTCCTCAGGGTTATATATTCCATCCTCTAGTCTCCTCAGGGTTATATATTCCATCCTGTAGTCTCCTCAGGGTTATATATTCCATCCTGTAGTCTCCTCAGGGTTATATATTCCATCCTGTAGTCTCCTCAGGGTTATATATTCCATCCTGTAGTCCCCTCAGGGTTATATATTCCATCCTGTAGTCTCCTCAGGGTTATATATTCCATCCTGTAGTCTCCTCAGGGTTATATATTCCATCCTGTAGTCTCCTCAGGGTTATATATTCCATCCTGTAGTCTCCTCATAGACATACCAGTGGAGGCTGGTGACTTAAGACATTGAGGAGGTATAGGCGCGGATCGCTCGGAGATGACAAAAAAGCGTGTTTAAAAAATCATCAAATACGAATTATTTTAACCTAAAGCATTTAATAAAGACATTTATAGTACAATATTATGGGGAATGTGAATGAGAGGGCTACTTCCACAGTGTTGGGAAGGGATCACAGCAGTGATTGAATGAGGGTATGAGGGATGAGTTGAGGTGTTCAGAGGCTTGACTTCAGTGCAGAACAGGTTCATCATGGATGGATGGTGTTGGAGACTATAGAACAGGATATGATGTTCAACTGGCTGATAGAACAGGATATGATGTTTAACTGGCTGATAGAACAGGATATGATGTCATTTCCACACCCTCTTCTCCCTTTCCATTCTTTCTTTGTGGTCTATTTACTCCATCTCTCTTTCTGTCTGACGCAGCATTGGTTGACCGAGCTAGAGATCTTTGCCATGATCTTTGCAGCAGCGGTTCACGACTACGAACACACTGGAACCACCAACACCTTCCACATCCAGACCAGGTAATAGATTTCTGATCTAATAGATCCAGACCAGGTAATAGATTACTGATCTAACAGATCCAGACCAGGTAATAGATGACTGATCTAACTGATCCAGACCAGGTAATAGATTACTGATCTAACAGATCCAGACCAGGTAATAGATTACTGATCTAACAGATCCAGACCAGGTAATAGATGACTGATCTAACTGATCCAGACCAGGTAATAGATGACTGATCTAACAGATCCAGACCAGGTAATAGATTACTGATCTAACTGATCCAGACCAGGTAATAGATTACTGATCTAACTGATCCATTCCAGGTCTGAATCAGTCCCTGATTAGAAGGAGAGGATGAAATCCACACTGAGTTAAACAGAAAACTAATTCAGTGTATCTCAATGGGAAAAAATATGTTAGCTGAAACTATGAGCATGTCTCCAGATCAGACACAGCGATCCTGTACAATGACCGGTCAGTCTTAGAGAGCCACCATGTCAGCGCAGCATACCGCCTCCTACAGGACGATGGTGAGATCAACATACTATGCAACCTGTCTAACGACGACTGGAGGTGAGACATTCATAAATTGTAATAACATGTCATAGGAGTAATAGGAGTGTAATAACATGTCATAGGAGTAATCGGAGTGTAATAACATGTCATAGGAGTAATAGGAGTGTAATAACATGTCATAGGAGTAATAGGAGTGTAATAACATGTCATAGGAGTAATAGGAGTGTAATAACATGTCATAGGAGTAATAGGAGTGTAATAACATGTCATAGGAGTAATAGGAGTGTAATAACATGTCATAGGAGTAATAGGAGTGTAATAACATGTCATAGGAGTAATAGGAGTGTAATAACATGTCATAGGAGTAATAGGAGTGTAATGACATGTCATAGGAGTAATAGGAGTGTAATAACATGTCATAGGAGTAATAGGAGTGTAATAACATGTCATAGGAGTAATAGGAGTGTAATAACATGTCATAGGAGTAATAGGAGTGTAATAACATGTCATAGGAGTAATAGGAGTGTAATAACATGTTTCAAGTTTTATTAGTTGTAAAGGATATTCTTGGTATACATCGTCCAATGAAACGCTTACTTGCAGGTTCCTTCTCGACAATGTCAAATGTCTCCCCAGAGAGCTGAGGGGCCTAGTAGTAAAGATGGTTCTGACAACAGACATGTCCTGTTCCTCTCTCTAACCCTAACCTGTCTGTCTGTCTGTCTGTATGTCTGTCTGTCTGTCTGTCTGTCTGTCTGTCTGTCTGTCTGTCTGTCTGTCTGTCTGTCTGTCTGTCTGTCTGTCTGTCTGTCTGTCTGTCTGTCTGTCTGTCTGTCTGTCTGTCTGTCTGTCTGTCTGTCTGTCTGTCTGTATGTCTGTCTGTCTGTCTGTCTGTCTGTCTGTCTGTCTGTCTGTCTGTCTGTCTGTCTGTCTGTCTGTCTGTCTGTCTGTAGAGAGCTGAGGGGCCTAGTAGTACAGATGGTTCTGGCAACAGACATGTCCTGTCACTTCCAGCAGGTCAAACATATGAAGAACTTCCTCCAGCAACCAGAGGGGTGAGACTTAACAGCCTCCCGCTCCTCTATAACTCTATATCTCCTCCCCCGTTCCTGTTCTCTCTGTCACCACTGTCCTGATCCTCCATTAGTTCCTGTTCTCTCTGTCACCACTGTCCTGATCCTCCATTAGTTCCTGTTCTCTCCTCTGTCACCACTGTCCTGATCCTCCATTAGTTCCTGTAACCTTCAGTAGTGACTAGCGATCAGTCAACATCCTGTGTGTTGAGCTGCTGTATGAATACTGTGTCTGAGTGGGTCTCTAGCTGCCGTTGCCACGAGAACAAAGAGAGACATTGATGGAACTTATTCACCTTGAACACACACACAGACACTCACCGAAACACACTCCACAGTAAAAAGTAATTATCTGAACCTCTCTTAATGTGTGTGTGAGATCCAGGGTTGGGATTTGTCCCATATCTGTGATGTAGAATGAAACATGCTGCCTTAGTGCCAACCACTGCTGCCCTGGGCAGGGTGCTGCAATGATACAGACAGACAGACAGACAGACAGACAGACAGACAGACAGACAGACAGACAGACAGACAGACAGACAGACAGACAGACAGACAGACAGACAGACAGACAGACAGACAGACAGACAGACAGACAGACAGACAGAGTGGTAATATTCAAAAAGATTCCCAATCAGCAGAGTTCAGCAATAAACAGTCCAAGTCGTGTCGGTGCAGCAGGCTGGCTGAACTCTGACCTTGTCATTGTTACACCACATACTGACTGACTGCTGTGATTTCACGGATTTACCCTTCTATCTCTCTGTCTCCTACTCCAGGATTGATAAACCCAAAGCCCTGTATATGCTGCTAACTATCTAACCGTGTGTGTGTGTGTGTGTGTGTATGTGTGTGTGTGTGTGTGTGTGTGTGTGTGTGTGTGTGTGTGTGTGCCCACCAGGATTGATAAACCCAAAGCCCTCTCTTTGCTGCTTCATACAGCTGATATCAGCCACCCAGCTAAGAAATGGGACCTGCACCACCGCTGGACAGCATCACTTCTGGAGGAGTTCTTCAGACAGGTAACCTCTGACCTCTAAGCCCTAACCCTTGACCTCTAACCCTACACCACCGCTGGACAGCATCACTTCTGGAGGAGTTCTTCAGACAGGTAACCTCTGACCTCTAAGCCCTAACCCTTGACCTCTAACCCTACACCACCGCTGGACAGCATCACTTCTGGAGGAGTTCTTCAGACAAGTAACCTCTGACCTCAGCAGTGGAGTCCTGTGCTTCCAACATCATGGCAGTGCTGTGTTGACAGGTTTTATAGGGTTCTGGTTTATTATGGTGTGTTGACAGGATTTATAGGGTTCTGGTTTATTATGGTGTGTTGACAGGATTTATAGGGTTCTGGTTTATTATGGTGTGTTGACAGGATTTATAGGGTTCTGGTTTATTATGGTGTGTTGACAGGTTTTATAGGGTTCTGGTTTATTATGCTGTGTTGACAGGATTTATAGGGTTCTGGTTTATTATGGTGTGTTGACAGGATTTATAGGGTTCTGGTTTATTATGGTGTGTTGACAGGATTTATAGGGTTCTGGTTTATTATGGTGTGTTGACAGGATTTATAGGGTTCTGGTTTATTATGCTGTGTTGACAGGATTTATAGGGTTCTGGTTTATTATGGTGTGTTGACAGGATTTATAGGGTTCTGGTTTATTATGGTGTGTTGACAGGATTTATAGGGTTCTGGTTTATTATGGTGTGTTGACAGGATTTATAGGGTTCTGGTTTATTATGCTGTGTTGACAGGATTTATAGGGTTCTGGTTTATTATGGTGTGTTGACATGATTTATAGGGTTCTGGTTTATTATGGTGTGTTGACAGGATTTATAGGGTTCTGGTTTATTATGGTGTGTTGACAGGATTTATAGGGTTCTGGTTTATTATGGTGTGTTGACAGGATTTATAGGGTTCTGGTTTATTATGGTGTGTTGACAGGATTTATAGGGTTCTGGTTTATTATGGTGTGTTGACAGGTTTATAGGGTTCTGGTTTATTATGGTGTGTTGACAGGATTTATAGGGTTCTGGTTTATTATGGTGTGTTGACAGGATTTATAGGGTTCTGGTTTATTATGGTGTGTTGACAGGATTTATAGGGTTCTGGTTTATTATGGTGTGTTGACATGATTTATAGGGTTCTGGTTTATTATGGTGTGTTGACATGATTTATAGGGTTCTGGTTTATTATGGTGTGTTGACAGGATTTATAGGGTTCTGGTTTATTATGGTGTGTTGACAGGATTTATAGGGTTCTGGTTTATTATGGTGTGTTGACATGATTTATAGGGTTCTGGTTTATTATGGTGTGTTGACAGGATTTATAGGGTTCTGGTTTATTATGGTGTGTTGACAGGATTTATAGGGTTCTGGTTTATTATGGTGTGTTGACAGGATTTATAGGGTTCTGGTTTATTATGGTGTGTTGACAGGTTTATAGGGTTCTGGTTTATTATGGTGTGTTGACAGGATTTATAGGGTTCTGGTTTATTATGGTGTGTTGACAGGTTTATAGGGTTCTGGTTTATTATGGTGTGTTGACAGGATTTATAGGGTTCTGGTTTATTACAACTATACTGAACAAAAATATGAACGGCAACATGTAACAATTTAAACGATTTTACTAAGTTACAGTTCATATAAGGAAATCAGTCAATTGAAATAAATTCATTAGGCAATAATCTATGGATTTCACATGACTGGGCAGGGGTGCAGCCATGGGTGGGCCTGGGAGGGCATAGGTCCACTCACTTGAGAGCCAGACTCACCCACTGGGGAGCCAGGCCCAGCCAATCAGAATGAGTTATTCCCCACAAAAAGGCTTTATTACAGACAGAAATACGCCTCAGTTTTATCAGCTGTCCGGGTGGCTGGGTTCAGACGATCCCGCAGGTGAAGAAGCCGGATGTGGAGGTCCTGGGCTGGCGTGGTTACACGTGGTCTGCGGTTGTGAGGCCGGTTGGACGTTGGAGGCAGCTTATGATAGAGAAATGAACATTAAATTCTCTGGCAACAGATCTGTTGAACATTCCTGCAGTCAGCATGCCAATTGCACGCTCACTCAAAACTTGAGACATCTGTGGCATTGTGTTGTGTGACAAAACTTCACATTTTAGAGTGACCTTTTATTGTCCCCAGCACAAGGTGCACCTGTGTAATGATCATGCTGTTTAATAAGCTTCTTGATATGCCACACCTGTCAGGTGGATGGATTATCTTGGCAAAGGAGAAATGCTCACTCACAGGGATGTGAACAAATGTGTGCACAAAATTTGAGAGAAATTAGCTTTTTGTGAATATGGAAAATTTGTGGGATCTTTTATTTCAACTCATGAAACATGGGACAAACACTCTACATGTTGCGTTTATATTTTTGTTCAGTATAGTTCCAAGGTTGGTCGTGTTATTGATTGTTCTATGTTCGAATCCAAGATGGCGTAGCAGTGCGGTTGTCACGATCGTCGGTAAGAGATGAGGACCAAGGCGCAGCGTTGCAGACGAACATACTCTTTATTTATGATACACGATCAAAAAACAACAAAACGATAACGTGACAGTCAATGGTCAAACACAAACCAACACGAACAAGATCCCACAACCACTGTGGGCAAACAGCCTGTTTAAATGTGGTTCCCAATCAGAGACAACCAGCCACAGCTGACACTCGTTGCCTCTGATTGAGAACCACACTGGCCAACATAGAAATGGAATACATAGATCTACACACCCTGGCTCAACATAACAGTGTCCCCAGAGCCAGGGCGTGACAGCGGTCCAGTACTCTTGTGTGTCCGTGTAAATAGCCAGTTTTTTTTGTATTTGTTAATATTTTTCGTACATATTTCCCTATCACACTTTTCATCCTTCTACTAAATATACTTTCCTGCCTCACTCAATGTGGAACGGATTCTATTATTGACTTATCTTTTATCTAGAATCTCCAGTTGAAACTTGCTATTAGCCACCGTTAGCGGTTTTCACCCAGAACATCGGATTTTCTGCCGGAATAACTGAATCACTGGACATTAACACCGGATTGCAACTAGCTAGCCGCAACTAGCAGCCTCGAGCCAGTCCCATATCCCGGCTATCTACCTCTCTATCTATCGGACGGGAGTAGCCAGCTAACTAGCTACTTGCTATTAGCCACCGTTAGCGGCTTTTCACCATTGTCCATGGCCTGCACTACCTACCAGCCAGCTCTATCCTGGACTATTATCGGACAGTCTGCACTGTCTGCACTACCTACCAGCCAGCTCTATCCTGGACTATTATCGGCCAGTCTGCACTGTCTGCACAGCGCATTATCGACCCAGAACATAACGATTTTTTTTCTGCCGGAATCACTGAATCACTGGACCTTTAACACCGAATCATCGCAAACTAGCTAGCTGCAACCAAATGGATGTTGTTGTTGGCTAATCAGCCTTGAGCTGGCCTTGAGTCAGGCCCATCTCCCGGCTATCTACCTCTCTGTCAACCGGACGGGACCTCCTAGAGTCGACACGGAGCCCCGCCGATCCATCATGACTGGTCTGCCGACGTAATCGTCTGTGGTTTCAACAGGCTTCCCGTTGCGATGACCACGAAGATCCATCTGCTAGCCCCGGCCCGCTAGAACATGCAAACAACAGCCGTGCTTCCTGCTCGCCTGTGCTATAGCACCAATTCGAACTGCTCTCTGACTCACATATTGCTGTTCACTGGACCTTATGATCACTCAGCTGCACAGCTGATGCCTGCTGGACTGTTCCTTTACACGGTACCCTGTCCTGTTGATCTGTTTAGCCTCAGCCCAAACTTTCATCGCCATTACCAGTTGTTGTCTTAGCTCTCTCGAATAACACCTGTGATTGCTTTATGCCTCTCTCCCATGTCAATATGCCTTGCCTATTGCTGTTCCAGTTAGTTCTTATTATACAATTTCACTGTAGAGCCCCAAGTCCCTCTCAAACTGCCTCAAATAGCTCCTTTGTTCCACCCCCCATACACGCAGAGACCGGCTCAATCGGTGCCTCCAGTGATGCTATCTCTTTCATAGTTACTCAATGCTTATGTGTACCTCCACTGTACTCATATCCTTCCATATCCTTGTCTGTCCATAATGCCCTGAATCTATTCTAACGCCCGGAAATCTGCCCCCTTTATTCTCTGTACCCAACGCACTAGAAGACCAGTTCTTAAAGCCTTTAGCCGTATCCTTATTCCACTCCTCCTCTGTTCCTCTGGTGATGTAGAGGCTAACCCAGGCCCTGCAGCCCCCAGTATCACTCCTACTCCCCAGGAACTATCATTTGTTGACTTCTGTAACCGTAAAAGCCTTGGTTTCTTGCATGTTAACATCAGAAGCCTCCTCCCGAAGTTTGAGATATTCACTGCGTTAGCACACTCCGCCAACCCTGATGTTCTAGCAGTGTCTGAATCCTGGCTTAGGAAGGCCACCAAAAATTCGAAAATGTCCATCCCCAACTACAACATTTTCCGTCTAGATAGAACTGCCAAAGGGGGTGGAGTTGCAATCTACTGTAGAGATAGCCTGCAGAGCTCTATCATACTATCCAGGTCTGTGCCCAAACAGTTTGAGCTCCACCTTTCCAGAAAAAATCCACCTTTCCAGAAATAAGTCTCTCACTGTTGCCGCTTGCTACAGACCCCCCTCAGCCCCTAGCTGTGCCCTGGACACCATATGAGAATTGATTGCCCCCCATCTATCCTCAGAGTGTGTACTGCTTGGTGACCTAAACTGGGATATGCTTAACACCCCGGCCATCCTACAATCCAAACTAGATGCCCTCAATCTCACACAAATTATCAAGGAACCTACAAGGTACAATCCTAAATCCGTAAACATGGGCACCCTTATATATATCATCCTGACTAACTTACCCTCTAAATACACCTCCGCTGTCTTCAACCAGGATCTCAGCTATCACTGCCTTATTGCCTGTGTCCGTAACGGGTCCGCGGTCAAACGACCACCCCTCATCACTGTCAAACGCTCCCTAAAACACTTTAGCGAGCAGGCCTGGATAGATATCGATCTCATTCCGTCAGTAGAGGATGCCTGGTTGTTCTTTAAAAGTGCTTTCCTCTCAATCTTAAATAAGTATGCCCCATTCAAAAAATGCAGAACTAAGAACAGATATAGCCCCTGGTTCTCCTCAGACTTGACTGCCCCTGACCAGCACAAAAACATCCTGTGGCGTACTGTATTAGCATCGAATAGCCCCCGCGATATGCAACTTTTCAGGGAAGTTAGGAACCAATATACACAAGCAGTTAGGAAAGCAAAGGCTAGCTTTTTCAAACAGAAATGTGCATCCTGTAGCACTAACTCCAAAAAGTTTTGGGACACTGTAAAGTCCATGGAGAATAAGAACACCTCCTCCCAATTGCCCACTGCACTGAGGCTAGGAAACACTATCACCACCGATAAATCTACAATAATCGAGAATTTCAACAAGCATTTTGCTACGGCTGGCCATGCTTTCCACCTGGCTACCACTACCCCGGCCACCAGCTCTGCACCCTCCGCTGCAATTTGCCCATGCCCCCCTCGCTTCCCCTTCACACAAATTCAGACAGCTGATGTTCTGAATGAGCTGCAAAATCTGGACCCCTACAAATCATCTGGGCTAGACAATCTGGACCCTTTCTTTCTAAAATTAGCCGCCGAAATTGTCAAAACCCCTATTACTAGCCTGTTCAACCTCTTTTTCGTAACATCTGAGATCCCCAGAGATTGGAAAGCTGCCGCGGTCATCCCCCTCTTCAAAGGGGGTGACACTCTAGATCCAAACTGTTACAGACCTATATCCATCCTGCCCTGCCTTTCGAAAGTTTTTGAAAGCCAAGTTAACAAACAGATCACCGACCATTTAGAATCACACCGTACCTTCTCCGCTATGCAATCCGGTTTCCGAGCTTGTCTTGGGTACACCTCTGCCACGCTCAAGGTCCTAAACGATATTATAACCGCGATCGATAAAAGACAGTACTGTGCAGCCGTCTTCATCGACCTGGCCAAGGCTTTCGACTCTGTCAACAACCGCATTCTTATTGGCAAACTAAAAAGCCTTGGTTTCTCTAATGACTGCCACGCCTGGTTCACCAACTACTTCTCAGATAGAGTTCAATGTGTCAAATTGGAGGGCCTGTTGTCTGGACCTAGAGCAGTCTCCATGGGGGTGCCACATGGTTCAATTCTTGGGCCGACACCATTTTGTATACATCTGGCCCTTCATTGGACACTGTGTTAACAAACCTCCAAACAAGCTTCAAATGCCATACAACACTCCTTCCGTAGCCTCCAACTGCTCTTAAACACAAGTAAAACTAAATGCATGCTCTTCAATCGAACGCTGCTGGCACCCGCCCACCCGACTAGAATCACTACTCTCGACGGGTCTGACCTAGAGTATGTGGACAACTACAAATACCTAGGTGTCTGGTTAGACTGTAAACTCTCCTTCCAGACTCACATTAAGCATCTCCAATCCAAAGTTACATCTAGAATCGGCTTCCTATTTCACAACAAAGCCTCCTTCACTCATGCTGCAAAAACATGCCCTCGTAAAACTGACTATCCTACCGATCCTTGACTTCGGCGATGTCATTTACAAAATAGCTTCCAACACTACTCAGCAAATTGGATGTAGTCTATCACAGTGCCATCCGTTTTGTCACCAAAGCCCCATATACAGTGAGGGAAAAAAGTATTTGATCCCCTGCTTATTTTGTACGTTTGCCCACTGACAAAGACATGTTCAGTCTATAATTTTAATGGTAGGTTTATTTGAACAGTGAGAGACAGAATAACAACAACAAAATCCAGAAAAACGCATGTCAAAAATGTTATCAATTTACATTTACATTTGACATTTAAGTCATTTAGCAGACACTTAATTATCTTAAATTGATTTGCATTTTAATGAGGGAAATAAGTATTTGACCCCTCTGCAAAACATGACTTAGTACTTGGTGGCAAAACCCTTGTTGGCAATCACAGAGGTCAGACGTTTCTTGTAGTTGGCCATCAGGTTTGCACACATCTCAGGAGGGATTTTGTCGCACTCCTCTTTGAAAATCTTCTCCAAGTCATTAAGGTTTCGAGGCTGACGTTTGGCAACTCGAACCTTCAGCACCCTCCACAGATTTTCTATGGGATTAAGGTCCAGGACCTTAATGTGCTTCTTCTTGAGCCACTCCTTTGTTGCCTTGGCCGTGTGTTTTGGGTAATTGTCATGCTGGAATACCCATCCACGACCCATTTTCAATGCCCTGGCTGAGGGAAGGAGGTTCTCAACCAAGATTTGACGGTACATGGTCCTGTCCATCGTCCCTTTGATGCAGTGAAGTTCTCCTGTCCCCTTAGCAGAACCCCCCCCCCCCCCAAAGCATAATGTTTCCACCTCCATGTTTGACGGTGGGGATGGTGTTCTTGGGGTCATAGGCAGCATTCCTCCTCCTCCAAACACGGTGAGTTGAGTTGATGCCAAAGAGCTCGATTTTGGTCTTATCTGACCACAACACTTTCACCCAGTTCTCCTCTGAATCATTCAGATGTTCATTGGCAAACTTCAGACGGGCCTGTATATGTGCTTTCTTGAGCAGGGTGACCTTGCGGGCGCTGCAGGATTTCAGTCCTTCATTGCTTAGTGTTTTACATTACATTTACATTTACATTTTAGTCATTTAGCAGACGCTCTTATCCAGAGCGACTTACAGTTAGTGCATACATTATTTTATCGAACCCACAACCCTGGCGTTGCAAACGCCATGCTCTACCAACTGAGCTACATCCCCTGTCGGCCAAATCCCTCCCCTACCCTGGACGATGCTGGGCCAATTGTGCGCACCGCCCCATGGGTCTCCCGGTCGCGGCCGGCTACGACAGAGCCTGGATTCGAACCAGGATCTCTAGTGGCACAATTTTACCAATTGTTTTCTTGGTGACTATGGTCCCAGCTGCCGTGAGATCATTGACAAGATCCTCCCGTGTAGTTCTGGGCTGATTCCTCACCGTACACAATCATTGCAACTCCACGAGGTGAGATCTTGCATGGTGCCCCAGGCCGAGGGAGATTGACAGTTCTTTTGTGTTTCTTCCATTTGCGAATAATCGCACCAACTGTTGTCACCTTCTCACCAAGCTGCTTGGCGATGGTCTTGTAGCCCATTTCAGCCTTGTGTAGGTCTACAATCTTGTCCCTGACATCCTTGGAGAGCTCTTTGGTCTTGGCCATGGTGGAGAGTTTGGAATCTGATTGATTGATTGCTTCTGTGGACAGGTGTCTTTTATACAGGTAACAAACTGAGATTAGGAGCACTCCCTTTAAGAGTGTGCTCCTAATCTCAGCTCGTTACCTGTATAAAAGACACCTGGGAGCCAGAAATCTTTCTGATTGAGAGGGGGTCAAATACTTATTTCCCTCATTAAAATGCAAATCAATTTCTAACATTTTTGACATGCGTTTTTCTGGATTTTGTTGTTGTTATTCTGTCTCTCACTGTTCAAATAAACCTACCATTAAAATTATTGACTGATCATTTCTTTGTCAGTGGGCAAACGTACAAAATCAGCAGGGGATCAAATACTATTTTCCCTCACTGTACTACTACACTGTACGCTCTTGTTGGCTGGTCCTCACTACATATTCGTCGCCAAACCCACTGGCTCCAGGCCATCTATAAATCACTGCTAGGCAAATCCCTGCCTTATCTTAGCTCATTGGTCACCATAGCAACACCCACCCGTAGTATGCGCTCCAGCAGGTATGTCTCACTGGTCATCCCCAAAGCCAACACCTCCTTTGGCCGCCATTCCTTCCAGTTCTCTGCTGCCAATGACTGGAACGAACTGCAAAAATCTCTGAAGCTGGAGACTCCCATCTGTAATTAGCCCACCCAACTACCTCATCCCCATATTGTTATTTATTTTGCTCATTTGCACCCCAGTATCTCTATTTGCACATCATCTTTTGCACATCTATCATTCCAGTGTTAATACTAATTGTAATTATTTTGCACTAAGACCTATTTATTGCCTTACCTCCATAACTTACTACATTTGCACACACTGTATATAGATTTTTTATTGTGTTATTGACTGTACGTTTTGTTTATTCCATATGTAACTCTGTGTTGTTGTTTTTATCGCACTGCTTTGCTTTATCTTGGCCAGGTCGCAGTTGTAAATGAGAACTTGTTCTCAACTGGCTTACCTGGTTAAATAAAGGTGAAATAAATAAATAAATGTTTACTGATAATATTTCTGGTCAGGTTGATCATGTTATTGATTGTTCGATGTTTACTGATAATATTTCTGGTCAGGTTGATCGTGTTATTATTTTACGAATCTTTTTATAATTAGTAAAAAATCCCATTTTGTTTTGCTTTTTTTGTTTGTTTTTACTGCATCTCCTGACCAGACCTACATGCTCTCACCTCCATCCCTGACCAGACCTACATGCTCTCACCTCCATCCCTGACCAGACCCCCATGCTCTCACCTCCATCCATGACCAGACCCCCATGCTCTCACCTCCATCCCTGACCAGACCTACATGCTCTCACCTCCATCCCTGACCAGACCTACATGCTCTCACCTCCATCCATGACCAGACCTACATGCTCTCACCTCCATCCCTGACCAGACCCCCATGCTCTCACCTCCATCCCTACCCAGACCTAAATGCTCTCACCTCCATCCCTGACCAGACCTACATGCTCTCACCTCCATCCCTGACCAGACCTACATGCTCTCACCTCCATCCCTACCCAGACCCTCATGCTCTCACCTCCATCCCTGACCAGACCCCCATGCTCTCACCTCCATCCCTGACCAGACCCCCATGCTCTCACCTCCATCCCTGACCAGACCTACATGCTCTCACCTCCATCCCTGACCAGACCCCCATGCTCTCACCTCCATCCCTGACCAGACTTACATGCTCTCACCTCCATCCCTACCCAGACCTACATGCTCTCACCTCCATCCCTACCCAGACCTACATGCTCTCACCTCCATCCCTGACCAGACCCCCATGCTCTCACCTCCATCCCTGACCAGACCCCCATGCTCTCACCTCCATCCATGACCAGACCCCCATGCTCTCACCTCCATCCCTGACCAGACCCCCATGCTCTCACCTCCATCCCTGACCAGACCCCCATGCTCTCACCTCCATCCCTGACCAGACCCCCATGCTCTCACCTCCATCCATGACCAGACCCCCATGCTCTCACCTCCATCCCTGACCAGACCCCCATGCTCTCACCTCCATCCCTACCCAGACCTACATGCTCTCACCTCCATCCCTGACCAGACCTACATGCTCTCACCTCCATCCCTGACCAGACCCCCATGCTCTCACCTCCATCCCTGACCAGACCCCCATGCTCTCACCTCCATCCATGACCAGACCCCCATGCTCTCACCTCCATCCCTGACCAGACCCCCATGCTCTCACCTCCATCCCTGACCAGACCCCCATGCTCTCACCTCCATCCCTACCCAGACCCACATGCTCTCACCTCCATCCCTAGTGCCTGCATTATTGTTTGCCACTTGGCCTTAAATTTACCTATTCGTGTTTCTCAGTCGCCCATGCTATTTCAATAATAAATCATTAGATTTTTCCATTGTGTTAATGATGGCGAATTGATTGATTTTCAAGTTTTTAATATACGTTTTTTCAAGATGAGTGATGAGAAGAGAGTCGTCCAGCCCATTGGGTATCTCACTACACCCCCATATGCCACGTCTTGGTCGTGTATTGACGGTGTGATGTCATCAGGTTGATCATGTGATCGTATGATGTGCTGTGTGTCTCCAGGGTGATAAGGAGGCGGAGCTAGGACTGCCCTTCTCTCCTCTGTGTGACCGCAAGTCAACCATGGTGGCCCAGTCACAGATAGGTGAGTTACGTAATCACAACCCTAACCCTGACAGCAAGTCATCCATGGTGGCCCAGTCACAACCCTAACCCTGACAGCAAGTCATCCATGGTGGCCCAATCACAACCCTAACCCTGACCGCAAGTCATCCATGGTGGCCCAGTCACAACCCTAACCCTGACCGCAAGTCATCCATGGTGGCCCAGTCACAACCCTAACCCTGACAGCAAGTCATCCATGGTGGCCCAGTCACAACCCTAACCCTGACCGCAAGTCATCCATGGTGGCCCAGTCACAACCCTAACCCTGACAGCAAGTCATCAATGGTGGCCCAGTCACAACCCTAACCCTGACCGCAAGTCATCCATGGTGGCCCAGTCACAACCCTAACCCTGACCGCAAGTCATCCATGGTGGCCCAGTCACAACCCTAACCCTGACAGCAAGTCATCCATGGTGGCCCAGTCACAACCCTAACCCTGACAGCAAGTCATCCATGGTGGCCCAATCACAACCCTAACCCTGACAGCAAGTCATCCATGGTGGCCCAGTCACAACCCTAACCCTGACAGCAAGTCATCCATGGTGGCCCAGTCACAACCCTAACCCTGACAGCAAGTCATCCATGGTGGCCCAATCACAACCCTAACCCTGACCGCAAGTCATCCATGGTGGCCCAATCACAACCCTAACCCTGACCGCAAGTCATCCATGGTGGCCCAATCACAACCCTAACCCTGACAGCAAGTCATCCATGGTGGCCCAGTCACAACCCTAACCCTGACAGCAAGTCATCCATGGTGGCCCAGTCACAACCCTAACCCTGACCGCAAGTCATCCATGGTGGCCCAGTCACAACCCTAACCCTGACCGCAAGTCATCCATGGTGGCCCAGTCACAACCCTAACCCTGACAGCAAGTCATCCATGGTGGCCCAATCACAACCCTAACCCTGACCGCAAGTCATCCATGGTGGCCCAGTCACAACCCTAACCCTGACAGCAAGTCATCCATGGTGGCCCAATCACAACCCTAACCCTGACAGCAAGTCATCCATGGTGGCCCAATCACAACCCTAACCCTGACAGCAAGTCATCCATGGTGGCCCAATCACAACCCTAACCCTGACCGCAAGTCATCCATGGTGGCCCAGTCACAACCCTAACCCTGACCGCAAGTCATCCATGGTGGCCCAGTCACAACCCTAACCCTGACCGCAAGTCATCCATGGTGGCCCAGTCACAACCCTAACCCTGACAGCAAGTCATCCATGGTGGCACAATCACAACCCTAACCCTGACCGCAAGTCATCCATGGTGGCCCAGTCACAACCCTAACCCTGACCGCAAGTCATCCATGGTGGCCCAGTCACAACCCTAACCCTGACAGCAAGTCATCCATGGTGGCCCAGTCACAACCCTAACCCTGACCGCAAGTCATCCATGGTGGCCCAGTCACAACCCTAACCCTGACAGCAAGTCATCCATGGTGGCCCAGTCACAGACGGTTGCGTAATAAGTAGTAATATGTGATACATTTCCATGTCCATTGCCCTTCATACCACAACAATACAACATCCATGATAAACTATAATGAGATTTACTCATCTTGATTTAAACGTGACCTTTGGAAGGTATCTGGACGGTTGACTTGGGAGCACTAGTGGCGGTCAGATAATGGTTACACATGGTTGGTCTGGACGGTTGACTTGGGAGCACTAGTGGCGGTCAGATAATGGTTACACATGGTTGGTCTGGACGGTTGACTTGGGAGCACTAGTGGCGGTCAGATAATGGTTACACATGGTTGGTCTGGACGGTTGACTTGGGAGCACTAGTGGCGGTCAGATAATGGTTACACATGGTTGGTCTGGACGGTTGACTTGGGAGCACTAGTGGCGGTCAGATAATGGTTACACATGGTTGGTCTGGACGGTTGACTTGGGAGCACTAGTGGCGGTCAGATAATGGTTACACATGGTTGGTCTGGACGGTTGACTTGGGAGCACTAGTGGCGGTCAGATAATGGTTACACATGGTTGGTCTGGACGGTTGACTTGGGAGCACTAGTGGCGGTCAGATAATGGTTACACATGGTTGGTCTGGACGGTTGACTTGGGAGCACTAGTGGCGGTCAGATAATGGTTACACATGGTTGGTCTGGACGGTTGACTTGGGAGCACTAGTGGCGGTCAGATAATGGTTACACATGGTTGGTCTGGACGGTTGACTTGGGAGCACTAGTGGCGGTCAGATAATGGTTACACATGGTTGGTCTGGACGGTTGACTTGGGAGCACTAGTGGCGGTCAGATAATGGTTACACATGGTTGGTCTGGACGGTTGACTTGGGAGCACTAGTGGCGGTCAGATAATGGTTACACATGGTTGGTCTGGACGGTTGACTTGGGAGCACTAGTGGCGGTCAGATAATGGTTACACATGGTTGGTCTGGACGGTTGACTTGGGAGCACTAGTGGCGGTCAGATAATGGTTACACATGGTTGGTCTGGACGGTTGACTTGGGAGCACTAGTGGCGGTCAGATAATGGTTACACATGGTTGGTCTGGACGGTTGACTTGGGAGCACTAGTGGCGGTCAGATGATTGGTTGATTCATGTCCAGTGTGCTCAGGCTGTTGTTCAATTTGAACCATTTGAGGGGCATGCATCACCAGCAAAGTCATTCACACCATTAGCACAAGCAGGTCTGATTAGGCTCAGCTATACCGCTGCCATAGAAACAAACAGAGCATGGCTTTGTGTCTGTGGTTGCACCTTTAGAATGCAGATAACTGCTCGTCTCTAGACAAACCAGAAAAAAAAGTACATCAAAACCCTATATAATCTACAAAAAAAAAATTGTCACAAAAAATAGATGATTTGCAATATGGATCAGATTTTCATTTATATTTACATTTACGTCATTTAGCAGACGCTCTTATCCAGAGCGACTGACAAATAGGTGCATTCACCTTATAGCCAGTGGGATAACCACTTTACAATATATAGATATAATTTTTTTGGGGGGGTGGGGTAAGGGGCGGTAGAAGGATTACTTTATCCTATCCCAGGTATTCCTTAAAGAGGTGGGGTTTCAAATGTCTCCGGAAGGTGGTGAGTGACTCCGCTGTCCTGGCGTCGTGAGGGAGCTTGTTCCACCATTGGGGTGCCAGAGCAGCGAACAGTTTTGACTGGGCTGAGCGGGAACTATGCTTCCGCAGAGGTAGGGGAGCCAGCAGGCCAGAGGTGGATGAACGCAATGCCCTCGTTTGGGTGTATGGACTGATCAGAGCCTGAAGGTACAGAGGTGCCGTTCCCCTCACAGCTCCGTAGGCAAGCACCATGGTCTTGTAGCAGATGCGAGCTTCAACTGGAAGCCAGTGGAGTGTGCGGAGGAGCGGGGTGACGTGAGAGAACTTGGGAAGGTTGAACACCAGACGGGCTGCGGCATTCTGGATGAGTTGTAGGGGTTTAATGGCACAGGCAGGGAGCCCAGCCAACAGCGAGTTGCAGTAATCCAGACGGGAGATGACAAGTGCCTGGATTAGGACCTGTGCCGCTTCCTGTGTAAGGCAGGGTCGTACTCTCCGAATGTTGTAGAGCATGAACCTACAGGATCGGGTCACCGCCTTGATGTTAGCGGAGAACGACAGGGTGTTGTCCAGGGTCACGCCAAGGCTCTTCGCACTCTGGGAGGAGGACACAACGGAGTTGTCAACCGTGATGGCGAGATCATGGAACAGGCAGTCCTTCCCCGGGAGGAAGAGCAGCTCCGTCTTGCCAAGGTTCAGCTTGAGGTGGTGATCCGTCATCCATACTGATATGTCTGCCAGACATGCAGAGATGCGATTCGCCACCTGGTTATCAGAAGGGGGAAAGGAGAAGATTAGTTGTGTGTCGTCAGCGTAGCAATGATAGGAGAGGCCATGTGAGGATATGACAGAGCCAAGTGACTTGGTGTATAGCGAGAATAGGAGAGGGCCTAGAACTGAGCCCTGGGGGACACCAGTGGTGAGAGCACGTGGTGCGGAGACAGCTTTTCGCCACGCCACTTGGTAGGAGCGACCGGTCAGGTAAGACGCAATCCAAGAGTGAGCCGCGCCAGAGATGCCCAGCTCGGAGAGGGTAGAGAGGAGGATCTGATGATCTAGAAGGACAAGAGCAGAGGAGAGAGAGTTAGCTTTAGCAGTGCGGAGAGCCTCCGTGACACAGAGAAGAGCAGTCTCAGTTGAATGACCAGTCTTGAAACCTGACTGGTTTGGATCAAGAAGGTCATTCTGAGAGACATAGCAAGAGAGTTGGCTAAAGACGGCACGCTCAATAGTTTTGGAGAGAAAAGAAAGAAGGGATACTGGTCTGTAGTTGTTGACATCAGAGGGATCGAATGTTGGTTTTTTGAGAAGGGGTGCAACTCTCGCTCTCTTGAAGACGGAAGGGACATAGCCAGCGGTCAAGGATGAGTTGATCAGCGAGGTGAGGTAAGGGAGAAGGTCACCGGAGATGGTCTGGAGAAGAGAGGAGGGGATAGGGTCAAGCGGGCAGGTTGTTGGGCGGCCTGCCATCACAAGTCGCAAGATTTTATCTGGAGAGAGAGGGGAGAAAGAAGTCAAAGCATAGGGTAGGGCAGTGTGAGCAGGACCAGCAGTGTCATTTGACTTAACAAACGAGGATCGGATGTCGTCAACCTTCTTTTCAAAATGGTTGACGAAGTCATCCACAGAGGTATGCGAGAACACATGGTCAGACGAGGAGAGAGCAGCAGGAGTAGCAGTGTTTTCAGTGGTAATCCATGTTTCCGTCAGCGCCAAGAAGTTGAGGGACTGGAGGGTAGCATAGGCTGAGATGAACTCTGCCTTGTTGGCAGCAGAACGGCAGTTCCAGAGGCTGCCTGAGACCTGGAACTCCACGTGGGAGGTGCGTGCAGGGACCACCAGGTTAGAGAGGCAGCAGCCACGCGGTGTGAGGCGTTTGTGTAGCCTGTGCGGAGAGGAGAGAACAGGGATAGGCAGAGGCATAGTTGACAGGCTGCAGCAGATGGCTACAATAATGCAGAGGAGATCGGAATGAAATGAACTAAACATCTGGGAAAGGAGAGAGCGGGGCCTCCCTCACCACAACCCCCAAATATAACTCTCCCAACTTCCACCTCAGAAACTATAATTGTTGTAAACTACAGCGGTTCAATGTTTTCTAGGAATAGACTAACTTAGTTTATTCAGCTAGCTAACTAGGTGCAGTATTATTCCGTGAAAATCGTCCGGGCACCTCGTCATAAGACGCCACAGCCAGCTAGCATGCCGGCCATAACAAACCACCAGTGTATCAACACGCAAGCAGATTGTTCGTGTCCGTGTCTAACGTTGTGGGTTAGTCCCGACAGCTTGAGCGAGTCCGTCGTCAACTTATTCAGCCAGTTAGTTAGCTAGAATAGTTAGCAAACTAGCTAGCCATTGCTTTCAGACAAAGAAGAACCCCTCCTTTCACGGCACGAACACACAGAGAGAGCCAAACTAACGTTAACTAGTCACCCATGTCCCGAATTCCTTGAACGACTCGGGCTATCAATATGTAAAAAAAACTAAACACAAATGTAGGTTATGACTTACCCCTAGCAGCTACTGTTAGCTAGCCAAGTGCAAAGCTAGCCACTGAATTGACTCAGCAAGTTCGCGTCTGTTCTTTCGGTCGTTCCAGCTATTGTTTACTAGTAGCTATCCAGGTAGCAACAAGCTAGCTAAATTTCAAGCACAGTAGCCACTTGCTACCTAACGTTAACGGTTCAGACAATGAGGTTAGAAAACAGCTGAATGGTAGGCAATTATTGTATGTAATTATTGTAGGCAGCCAGCTGGCATAATTACAGGCACTCTCAGGCGTGAAACAACTATACCGTTGCTAATAGCTACTCGCCAGCTAGTCCAGGTGGTGGGTTAGCCAGCTAGCTTCGTGCTACACCCGGCACAGCCGAATACAATACTAACCTACAATAATTACATACAACAACCCACGATAACTACCTACAATACCTAACTACAATGTAAATACATAGTTTAAGCCTTACTCGAGAAAGCCCAAGCTATGTATAAAGCCAAGCTTACCCGACGACAATTAAAAGCCAACTCCAGGATCTCAGCAGTCAGGCACTCGAGCCAGAGTTGTGGGTGGTCATGTGCCTCGGTTGGTAAAGCATGGATCTTGCATGGTTCTTGCAACGCCAGAGTTGTGGGTTCGATTCCCACGGGGGACCAGTACGCTCTGCTAAATGAGTCATTACCAGTAAATAGATGAAATGTTAGTTGGGCTGTAGAATTGTTTATCCCACTGGCCTAATAGTCTCCATGTGTCTGTCTCCAGGGTTTATAGATTACATCGTGGTTCCAACCTTCACTGTGTTGACAGACATGACGGAGAAGATTGTCATTCCTCTCATCGACGAGGCGTCACTCAGCCTGGCAGGGTTCAGACGCTCCAGGTACCACACTTCCTGCTTCTACTTCCTGCTTCCTGTTTCTCCTCAGACCCTGTAGGAAAAGAGAGCATCGCCAACATAGTGTATCTTCTGGACCTATCAGTGTGTGGCACTGGGTCACTGTTATACCCTGTTATAGCCTGTTATACCCTGTTATACCCTGTTATACCCTGTTATAGTCTGTTATACCCTGTTATAGCCTGTTATACCCTGTTATAGCCTGTTATAGTCTGTTATACCCTGTTATACCCTGTTATAGCCTGTTATAGTCTGTTATACCCTGTTATACCCTGTTATAGCCTGTTATACCCTGTTATACCCTGTTATACCCTGTTATAGTCTGTTATACCCTGTTATAGCCTGTTATACCCTGTTATAGCCTGTTATAGTCTGTTATACCCTGTTATACCCTGTTATAGCCTGTTATAGTCTGTTATACCCTGTTATACCCTGTTATAGCCTGTTATACCCTGTTATACCCTGTTATACCCTGTTATAGCCTGTTATACCCTGTTATAGCCTGTTATACCCTGTTATACCCTGTTATACCCTGTTATACCCTGTTATACCCTGTTATAGCCTGTTATACCCTGTTATAGCCTGTTATACCCTGTTATAGCCTGTTATACCCTGTTATAGCCTGTTATACCCTGTTATAGCCTGTTATACCCTGTTATAGCCTGTTATACCCTGTTATACCCTGTTATAGCCTGTTATACCCTGTTATAGCCTGTTATACCCTGTTATAGTCTGTTATACCCTGTTATACCCTGTTATAGCCTGTTATAGTCTGTTATACCCTGTTATACCCTGTTATAGCCTGTTATACCCTGTTATACCCTGTTATACCCTGTTATAGCCTGTTATACCCTGTTATAGCCTGTTATACCCTGTTATAGCCTGTTATACCCTGTTATACCCTGTTATACCCTGTTATAGCCTGTTATACCCTGTTATAGCCTGTTATACCCTGTTATAGCCTATTATACCCTGTTATATACGCTGTGTGGTCGAGTCTGAGAAGGATTGAACACTGCTGTTATCCCAAACACAGGACCCACTCCCTGCTTTAAAGGAGAGTTGTCAACCTCACTGTCTTCCACCTGTCAACCCTGTAGAAACTCTGTCTCCTCTAGTGCTCCAGTCTCAGTTAACTAATGGTCTTCTTCCTGTCAACCTCTCCTCTCCTCTCCTCTCCTCTCCTCTCCACTCCACTCCACTCCACTCCACTCCACTCCACTCCACTCCACTCCACTCCACTCCAGTCTAAACACTATTCGCTGTGAGGATGCTAAGCGTGGTAGTGTAAAGAGTACAGGGTCAGAGGGCAGTCCTACTGGACATTATTCTCTACTGGCTGTGGACCTGAACAACTTCAAGGCTCTGTGGAATGAACAGGTTTATCAGAACAGAGAGAGATGGAAGACACAGGCCACTAAAGGTGTTTTCTCTATAGTTTTATCTATCAATCAATTAACCAACCAACCAATCAATATCCCTTTACACTTTTGTGTGTGTGTTTGTTCCTGTGTGTTCCTCCAGAGACACAGGAGAAGGCCAGAAGGGAGGCTGAGGAGGAGAGAGTCCTGCAGGAAGACACGATGGAACCCCAGGAGGGACAAACTGAACCAGAGCTGGGAGATACAGAGACACAGCAGGGAGGGGGGGGGGAGGAGGAAGAAGAGGTGGAGAGAGTGGGAGAAGAGGAGAGTGAAGTGCCAGAGGATCTCAACAGACCTCAGGACAGATGCACAGAGGAGACCGCAGAGAGAGAGGGTGTGAGGACCGCAGAGAGAGAGGGTGTGAGGACCGCAGAGAGAGATGGAGTGAGGACCGGAGAGAGAGATGGAGTGAGGACCGGAGAGAGAGATGGAGTGAGGACCGGAGAGAGAGATGGACAGAGGACCGGAGAGAGAGATGGAGAGAGGACAGAAGAGAGAGACGGAGGGAGGACACAGCCTGGGAGTGCAGCAGGAACGAGCCAACCATTACAGAATGGTAGGTCTCATTATACTGTATATTTAACAGCTTTTTCAGGGAACATTTTCTTATGGCATGTGACTTGTCTCTGATGACCCTTATCTCATAAATGTCAGAGGGGGCGGGGGCTCAACAGAGTGACCAGAACAAGACCAGAACACCTGAAGGTAAGAGGCTCTAGGTATACTATACACTACACTATATATATAGGACTGTGTTGTTTCTCTCAGCGATAGAGCTGGACTAGGTATACTATACACTACACTATATATATAGGACTGTGTTGTTTCTCTCAGCGATAGAGCTGGACTAGGTATACTATACACTACACTATATATATAGGACTGTGTTGTTTCTCTCAGCGATAGAGCTGGACTAGGTATACTATACACTACACTATATATATAGGACTGTGTTGTTTCTCTCAGCGATAGAGCTGGACTAAGTATATTATACACTACACTATATATATAGGACTGTGTTGTTTCTCTCAGCGATAGAGCTGGACTAGGTATACTATACACTACACTATATATATAGGACTGTGTTGTTTCTCTCAGCGATAGAGCTGGACTAGGTATATTATACACTACACTATATATATAGGACTGTGTTGTTTCTCTCAGCGATAGAGCTGGACTAGGTATATTATACACTATACTATATATATAGGACTGTGTTGTTTCTCTCAGCGATAGAGCTGGACTAGGTATACTATACACTACACTATATATATAGGATTGTGTTGTTTCTCTCAGCGATAGAGCTGGACTAGGTATACTATACACTACACTATATATATAGGACTGTGTTGTTTCTCTCAGCGATAGAGCTGGACTAGGTATACTATACACTATGCTATACATTTTAGTCATTTAGCAGATGCTCTTTTCCAGAGCGACTTACAGTTAAGTGAGTGCATACATTTTCATACTGGCTACACTCTCTACTGGACAGAGACTATTACATATGATCTCTTCTTCTCTAACACTCTCTACTGGACAGAGACTATTACATATGATCTCTTCTTCTCTAACGCTCTCTACTGGACAGAGACTATTACATATGATCTCTTCTCCTCTAACACTCTCTACTGGACAGAGACTATTACATATGATCTCTTCTCCTCTAACACTCTCTACTGGACAGAGACTATTACATATGATCTCTTCTTCTCTAACACTCTCTACTGGACAGAGACTATTACATATGATCTCTTCTTCTCTAACACTCTCTACTGGACAGAGACTATTACATATGATCTCTTCTCCTCTAACACTCTCTACTGGACAGAGACTATTATATATGATCTCTTCTTCTCTAACACTCTCTACTGGACAGAGACTATTACATATGATCTCTTCTTCTTCTCTAACACTCTCTACTGGACAGAGACTATTACATATGATCTCTTCTTCTCTAACACTCTCTACTGGACAGAGACTATTACATATGATCTCTTCTTCTCTAACACTCTCTACTGGACAGAGACTATTACATATGATCTCTTCTTCTTCTCTAACGCTCTCTACTGGACAGAGACTATTACATATGATCTCTTCTCCTCTAACACTCTCTACTGGACAGAGACTATTACATATGATCTCTTCTTCTCTAACACTCTCTACTGGACAGAGACTATTACATATGATATATTCTTCTCTAACACTCTCTACTGGACAGAGACTATTACATATGATCTCTTCTTCTTCTCTAACACTCTCTACTGGACAGAGACTATTACATATGATCTCTTCTTCTCTAACACTCTCTACTGGACAGAGACTATTACATATGATCTCTTCTTCTCTAACACTCTCTACTGGACAGAGACTATTACATATGATCTCTTCCTCTTCTCTAACACTCTCTACTGGACAGAGACTATTACATATGATCTCTTCTTCTCTAACACTCTCTACTGGACAGAGACTATTACATATGATCTCTTCCTCTTCTCTAACACTCTCTACTGGACAGGGACTATTACATATGATCTCTTCTTCTCTAACACTCTCTACTGGACAGAGACTATTACATATGATCTCTTCTTCTCTAACACTCTCTACTGGACAGAGACTATTACATATGATCTCTTCTTCTTCTCTAACACTCTCTACTGGACAGAGACTATTATATATGATCTCTTCTTCTCTAACACTCTCTACTGGACAGAGACTATTACATATGATCTCTTCTTCTCTAACACTCTCTACTGGACAGAGACTATTACATATGATCTCTTCTTCTTCTCTAACACTCTCTACTGGACAGAGACTATTACATATGATCTCTTCTTCTTCTCTAACACTCTCTACTGGACAGAGACTATTACATATGATCTCTTCTTCTCTAACGCTCTCTACTGGACAGAGACTATTATATATGATCTCTTCTTCTCTAACACTCTCTACTGGACAGAGACTATTACATATGATCTCTTCTTCTCTAACACTCTCTACTGGACAGGGACTATTACATATGATCTCTTCTTCTCTAACACTCTCTACTGGACAGAGACTATTACATATGATCTCTTCTTCTCTAACACTCTCTACTGGACAGAGACTATTACATATGATCTCTTCTTCTCTAACACTCTCTACTGGACAGAGACTATTACATATGATCTCTTCTTCTCTAACACTCTCTACTGGACAGAGACTATTACATATGATCTCTTCTTCTCTAACACTCTCTACTGGACAGAGACTATTACATATGATCTCTTCTTCTCTAACACTCTCTACTGGACAGAGACTATTACATATGATCTCTTCTCCTCTAACACTCTCTACTGGACAGAGACTATTACATATGATCTTTTCTTCTCTAACACTCTCTACTGGACAGAGACTATTACATATGATCTCTTCCTCTTCTCTAACACTCTCTACTGGACAGAGACTATTACATATGATCTCTTCTTCTCTAACACTCTCTACTGGACAGAGACTATTACATATGATCTCTTCTTCTTCTCTAACACTCTCTACTGGACATAGACTATTACATATGATCTCTTCTTCTTCTCTAACACTCTCTACTGGACAGAGACTATTACATATGATCTCTTCTTCTCTAACACTCTCTACTGGACAGAGACTATTACATATGATCTCTTCTCCTCTAACACTCTCTACTGGACAGAGACTATTACATATGATCTCTTCTTCTCTAACACTCTCTACTGGACAGAGACTATTATATATGATCTCTTCTTCTCTAACACTCTCTACTGGACAGAGACTATTACATATGATCTCTTCTTCTCTAACACTCTCTACTGGACAGAGACTATTACACATGATCTCTTCTTCTCTAACACTCTCTACTGGACAGAGACTATTACATATGATCTCTTCTTCTCTAACACTCTCTACTGGACAGAGACTATTACATATGATCTCTTCTTCTCTAACACTCTCTACTGGACAGAGACTATTACATATGATCTCTTCTTCTCTAACACTCTCTACTGGACAGAGACTATTACATATGATCTCTTCTTCTCTAACACTCTCTACTGGACAGAGACTATTACATATGATCTCTTCTTCTCTAACACTCTCTACTGGACAGAGACTATTACATATGATCTCTTCTTCTCTAACACTCTCTACTGGACAGAGACTATTACATATGATCTCTTCTTCTCTAACACTCTCTACTGGACAGAGACTATTACATATGATCTCTTCTTCTCTAACACTCTCTACTGGACAGAGACTATTACATATGATCTCTTCTTCTTCTCTAACGCTCTCTACTGGACAGAGACTATTACATATGATCTCTTCTCCTCTAACACTCTCTACTGGACAGAGACTATTACATATGATCTCTTCTTCTCTAACACTCTCTACTGGACAGAGACTATTACATATGATCTCTTCTTCTTCTCTAACACTCTCTACTGGACAGAGACTATTATATATGATCTCTTCTTCTCTAACACTCTCTACTGGACAGAGACTATTACATATGATCTCTTCTTCTCTAACACTCTCTACTGGACAGAGACTATTACATATGATCTCTTCTTCTTCTCTAACACTCTCTACTGGACAGAGACTATTACATATGATCTCTTCTTCTTCTCTAACACTCTCTACTGGACAGAGACTATTACATATGATCTCTTCTTCTCTAACGCTCTCTACTGGACAGAGACTATTATATATGATCTCTTCTTCTCTAACACTCTCTACTGGACAGAGACTATTACATATGATCTCTTCTTCTCTAACACTCTCTACTGGACAGGGACTATTACATATGATCTCTTCTTCTCTAACACTCTCTACTGGACAGAGACTATTACATATGATCTCTTCTTCTCTAACACTCTCTACTGGACAGAGACTATTACATATGATCTCTTCTTCTCTAACACTCTCTACTGGACAGAGACTATTACATATGATCTCTTCTTCTCTAACACTCTCTACTGGACAGAGACTATTACATATGATCTCTTCTTCTCTAACACTCTCTACTGGACAGAGACTATTACATATGATCTCTTCTTCTCTAACACTCTCTACTGGACAGAGACTATTATATATGATCTCTTCTTCTTCTCTAACACTCTCTACTGGACAGAGACTATTACATATGATCTCTTCTTCTCTAACACTCTCTACTGGACAGAGACTATTACATATGATCTTTTCTTCTCTAACACTCTCTACTGGACAGAGACTATTACATATGATCTCTTCCTCTTCTCTAACACTCTCTACTGGACAGAGACTATTACATATGATCTCTTCTTCTCTAACACTCTCTACTGGACAGAGACTATTACATATGATCTCTTCTTCTTCTCTAACACTCTCTACTGGACATAGACTATTACATATGATCTCTTCTTCTTCTCTAACACTCTCTACTGGACAGAGACTATTACATATGATCTCTTCTTCTCTAACACTCTCTACTGGACAGAGACTATTACATATGATCTCTTCTCCTCTAACACTCTCTACTGGACAGAGACTATTACATATGATCTCTTCTTCTCTAACACTCTCTACTGGACAGAGACTATTATATATGATCTCTTCTTCTCTAACACTCTCTACTGGACAGAGACTATTACATATGATCTCTTCTTCTCTAACACTCTCTACTGGACAGAGACTATTACACATGATCTCTTCTTCTCTAACACTCTCTACTGGACAGAGACTATTACATATGATCTCTTCTTCTCTAACACTCTCTACTGGACAGAGACTATTACATATGATCTCTTCTTCTCTAACACTCTCTACTGGACAGAGACTATTACATATGATCTCTTCTTCTCTAACACTCTCTACTGGACAGAGACTATTACATATGATCTCTTCTTCTCTAACACTCTCTACTGGACAGAGACTATTACATATGATCTCTTCTTCTCTAACACTCTCTACTGGACAGAGACTATTACATATGATCTCTTCTTCTCTAACACTCTCTACTGGACAGAGACTATTACATATGATCTCTTCTTCTCTAACACTCTCTACTGGACAGAGACTATTACATATGATCTCTTCTTCTCTAACACTCTCTACTGGACAGAGACTATTACATATGATCTCTTCTTCTCTAACACTCTCTACTGGACAGAGACTATTACATATGATCTCTTCTTCTCTAACACTCTCTACTGGACAGAGACTATTACATATTATCTCTTCTTCTCTAACACTCTCTACTGGACAGAGACTATTACATATGATCTCTTCTTCTCTAACACTCTCTACTGGACAGAGACTATTACATATGATCTCTTCTTCTCTAACACTCTCTACTGCACAGAGACTATTACATATGATATCTTCTTCTTCTCTAACACTCTCTACTGGACAGAGACTATTACATATGATCTCTTCTTCTTCTCTAACACTCTCTACTGGACAGAGACTATTACATATGATCTCTTCTTCTCTAACACTCTCTACTGGACAGAGACTATTACATATGATCTCTTCTTCTCTAACACTCTCTACTGGACAGAGACTATTACATATGATCTCTTCTTCTCAAACACTCTCTACTGGACAGAGACTATTACATATGATCTCTTCTTCTCTAACACTCTCTACTGGACAGAGACTATTACATATTATCTCTTCTTCTCTAACACTCTCTACTGGACAGAGACTATTACATATGATCTCTTCTTCTTCTCTAACACTCTCTACTGGACAGAGACTATTACATATGATATCTTCTTCTTCTCTAACACTCTCTACTGGACAGAGACTATTACATATGATATCTTCTTCTTCTCTAACACTCTCTACTGGACAGAGACTATTATATATGATCTCTTCTTCTCTAACACTCTCTACTGGACCGAGACTATTACATATGATCTCTTCTTCTCTAACACTCTCTACTGGACAGAGACTATTACATATGATCTCTTCTTCTCTAACACTCTCTACTGGACAGAGACTATTACATATGATATCTTCTTCTTCTCTAACACTCTCTACTGGACAGAGACTATTATATATGATCTATTCTTCTCTAACACTCTCTACTGGACAGAGACTATTACATATGATCTCTTCTTCTCTAACACTCTCTACTGGACAGAGACTATTACATATGATCTCTTCTTCTCTAACACTCTCTACTGGACAGAGACTATTACATATGATCTCTTCTTCTCTAACACTCTCTACTGGACAGAGACTATTACATATGATCTCTTCTGCTCTAACACTCTCTACTGGACAGAGACTATTACATATGATCTCTTCTTCTCTAACACTCTCTACTGGACAGAGACTATTACATATGATCTCTTCTTCTCTAACACTCTCTACTGGACAGAGACTATTACATATGATCTCTTCTTCTCTAACACTCTCTACTGGACAGAGACTATTACATATGATATCTTCTTCTCTAACACTCTCTACTGGACAGAGACTATTACATATGATATCTTCTTCTCTAACACTCTCTACTGGACAGAGACTATTACATATGATCTCTTCTTCTCTAACACTCTCTACTGGACAGAGACTATTACATATGATCTCTTCTTCTCTAACACTCTCTACTGGACAGAGACTATTACATATGATCTCTTCTTCTCTAACACTCTCTACTGGACAGAGACTATTACATATGATCTCTTCTTCTCTAACACTCTCTACTGGACAGAGACTATTACATATGATCTCTTCTTCTCTAACACTCTCTACTGGACAGAGACTATTACATATGATCTCTTCTTCTCTAACACTCTCTACTGGACAGAGACTATTATATATGATCTCTTCTTCTCTAACACTCTCTACTGGACAGAGACTATTATATATGATCTCTTCTTCTCTAACACTCTCTACTGGACAGAGACTATTACATATGATCTCTTCTCCTCTAACACTCTCTACTGGACAGAGACTATTACATATGATCTCTTCTTCTCTAACACTCTCTACTGGACAGAGACTATTACATATGATCTCTTCTTCTCTAACACTCTCTACTGGACAGAGACTATTACACATGATCTCTTCTTCTCTAACACTCTCTACTGGACAGAGACTATTACATATGATCTCTTCTTCTCTAACACTCTCTACTGGACAGAGACTATTACATATGATCTCTTCTTCTCTAACACTCTCTACTGGACAGAGACTATTACATATGATCTCTTCTTCTCTAACACTCTCTACTGGACAGAGACTATTACATATGATCTCTTCTTCTCTAACACTCTCTACTGGACAGAGACTATTACATATGATCTCTTCTTCTCTAACACTCTCTACTGGACAGAGACTATTACATATGATCTCTTCTTCTCTAACACTCTCTACTGGACAGAGACTATTACATATGATCTCTTCTTCTCTAACACTCTCTACTGGACAGAGACTATTACATATGATCTCTTCTTCTCTAACACTCTCTACTGGACAGAGACTATTACATATGATCTCTTCTTCTCTAACACTCTCTACTGGACAGAGACTATTACATATGATATCTTCTTCTCTAACACTCTCTACTGGACAGAGACTATTACATATGATCTCTTCTTCTCTAACACTCTTTCTACTGGACAGAGACTATTACATATGATCTCTTCTTCTTCTCTAACACTCTCTACTGGACAGAGACTATTACATATGATCTCTTCTTCTTCTCTAACATCTCTACTGGACAGAGACTATTACATATGATCTCTTCTTCTCTAACACTCTCTACTGGACAGAGACTATTACATATGATCTCTTCTTCTCTAACACTCTCTACTGGACAGAGACTATTATATATGATCTCTTCTTCTCTAACACTCTCTACTGGACAGAGACTATTACATATGATCTCTTCTCCTCTAACACTCTCTACTGGACAGAGACTATTACATATGATCTCTTCTTCTCTAACACTCTCTACTGGACAGAGACTATTACATATGATCTCTTCTTCTCTAACACTCTCTACTGGACAGAGACTATTACATATGATCTCTTCTCCTCTAACACTCTCTACTGGACAGAGACTATTACATATGATCTCTTCTCCTCTAACACTCTCTACTGGACAGAGACTATTACATATGATCTCTTCTTCTCTAACACTCTCTACTGGACAGAGACTATTACATATGATCTCTTCTTCTCTAACACTCTCTACTGGACAGAGACTATTACATATGATCTCTTCTTCTCTAACACTCTCTACTGGACAGAGACTATTACATATGATCTCTTCTTCTTCTCTAACGCTCTCTACTGGACAGAAACTATTACATATGATCTCTTCTTCTCTAACACTCTCTACTGGACAGAGACTATTACATATGATCTCTTCTTCTCTAACACTCTCTACTGGACAGAGACTATTACATATGATCTCTTCTTCTTCTCTAACACTCTCTACTGGACAGAGACTATTACATATGATCTCTTCTTCTCTAACACTCTCTACTGGACAGAGACTATTACATATGATCTCCTCTTCTCTAACACTCTCTACTGGACAGAGACTATTACATATGATCTCTTCTTCTTCTCTAACGCTCTCTACTGGACAGAAACTATTACATATGATCTCCTCTTCTCTAACACTCTCTACTGGACAGAGACTATTACATATGATCTCTTCTTCTCTAACACTCTCTACTGGACAGAGACTATTACATATGATCTCTTCTTCTCTAACACTCTCTACTGGACAGAGACTATTACATATGATCTCTTCTTCTTCTCTAATGCTCTCTACTGGACAGAAACTATTACATATGATCTCCTCTTCTCTAACACTCTCTACTGGACAGAGACTATTACATATGATCTCTTCTTCTCTAACACTCTCTACTGGACAGAGACTATTACATATGATCTCTTCTTCTCTAACACTCTCTACTGGACAGAGACTATTACATATGATATCTTCTTCTCCCTCCCTCCATCCTCAGCTGTTGTTGTTGTTCTTTCCCTCATCTTTCTTTCTCTCTCATGTAGCGGACGGATCGCACTTTACACATGAGAGCTCTTTGAAGCAATGAGGACATTTCAGAACTTCAGATCTTCAGAACTTCCTGAATAATTGACTGAATTGAAATGGAATGGACTCCAACCCTGTTGCTTACTGCATTAACTGGGCTACAGGGCATTTGAGCCCAACTCTTCCTTTTCTTTGTTGTGTTTGTTATTGTTATTGTTTTTACAGTTGAATTGCGTTATGGGTAAAGAGCCATCACAGACTCTTCAATCCACCGACACACACAACTGAATGTATCTTTGTGTTAGTTACATACCTGTAATTTACCTGTAACTCACCTGGAATACTCCTCTAGACCTTTAGCGTCTGTCACAGCCTTTCACTTCACCTTCTGTTAGGAACAACGTTAGCCAAGCTTGCGCGACTGACACTAAGACACCTTTATACCTGTACCTGACTAGACTATGGTTAGAGACTATTCATTGAAACATATCAGATCAAATATGTGTTCTTATCTTATCCTTTACCTTTATTTAACAGTTTTAAAGCATTCTTTGTGATGATAAACATGTACGCACAGTGTATACTGTACAGTGTATACTGAGTTAGTTGTTCCTGGGGTTTCTGTGTGTCATTCAGAGCTTAACTGTACTAAAATGGATTATTCTGGATGTCCATATCTTTCTAGGTGTGGTGTCACCATTATTAAAATGTTGTTGTTTGTTGTAAATGTTCTTTAATGAAGGCAATTAGCAATATCTGTGTCCCAAATTGCACTCTATTGTCTAAGGGACATGGACAAAATGTGTGCACTATATAGAGGATAGGAGGCCATTTGGGACAGGGCCATAGATAATAATATAATAATAATAATATGCCATTTAGCAGACGCTTTTATCCAAAGCGACTTACAGTCGTGCGTGCATACATTTTTGTGTATGGGTGGTCCCGGGGATCGAACCCACTACCTTGGCGTTACAAGCGCCATGCTCTACCAGCTGAGCTACAGAGGACCATGATAGGAGGCCATTTGGGACAGGGCCATAGAGGATAGGAGGCCATTTGGGACAGGGACAGTTGTAACTTGTTGGTTGTGTTGAAGACTATAAGACACCTGTATAGGAGATGATGTAGAAATGACTACTGTGTTTTATTAATATAATATAAAGATATTGATCTTCTGCCATGCTGTGTATGTGGAGGAATCATATGATAGGAGAAATGCTTTGGCCAGTATTTAGCATTTAATGATTCATGACTTTATGTTCTCCCTCAGAGCACTTTTGTTATATTTCTGAAGATGAACTGTTTCCCTAACTGTTCTTTCAGATATAATATCCCACTGGATACTACAGATTAGAAAATATTTATTTTCTGATGAGCAGAATTAGGTATATTTCTTATCATGGCTATCATCTAAAGTGGGGATTCATATGATTGTTGCATTATTACTATAATGCATTAGTTTGTTAGCTAGATATGGATCACATATATGTTTAAATCTAGCTAAGTAATGTAGTCAGTGGTTCGCTACCAACAGATTGAATGTGTGCCTATACTCTATATTGTATATATATATATATATATATATATATATATATAATAAATATATATATATATATATATATAATAAATATATACGCGATACTATATATACAGTACCAGTCAAAAGTTTGGACACACCTACTCATTCAAGGGTTTTTCTTTATTTTTACTATTTTCTACATTTTTGAATAATAGTGAAGACATCAAAACTTTGAAATAACACATATGGAATCATGTAGTAACCAAAGAAGTGTTAAACAAATCAAAATATATTTGATATTTGATATCCTTCAAATAGCCACCCTTTGCCTTGATGACAGCTTTGCACACTCTTGGCATTCTCTCAACCAGCTTCACAAAGACACGGCGGTTGGAACCAAAAATCTACAATTTGGACTCCAGACCAAAGTACACATTTCTACTGGTCTAATGTCCATTGCTCATGTTTCTTGGCCCAAGCAGGTCTCTTCTTATTATTGGTGTCCTTTAATAGTGGTTTCTTTGCAGCAATTTGACCATGAAGGCCTGATTCACACAGTCCCCTCTGAACAGTTGATGTTGAGATGTGTAAGTGACTTGAACTCTGTGAAGCATTTATTTGAGCTGCAATTTCTGAGGCTGGTAACTAATGAACTTATCCTCTGCAGCAGAGGTAACTCTGGATCTTCCATTCCTGTGGCAGTCCTCATGAGAGCCAGTTTCATCATAGCACTTGATACAGAAGTCAAAAGTTTTAGAATACCTACTCATTCAAGGGTTTTTCTTTTTTAAAAAATTTTTACATCGTAGAATAATAGTGAAGACAGCAAAACTATGAAATAACACATATGGAATCATGTAGTAACCAAGAAAGTGTTAAACAAATGTTTTATATTTGAGATTCTTCAAATAACCACCCTTTGCCTTGATGACAACTTTGCACACTCTTGGCATTCTCTCAACCAGCTTCATGAGATAGTCACCTGGAATGCATTTCAATTAACAGGTGTGCCTTCTTATAAGTGAATTTGTGGAATTTATTTCCTTCTTAATGCGTCTGAGCCAATCAGTTTTGTTGTGACAAGGTAGGGGCGGTGTACAGAATATAGCCCTATTTGGTCCTGTTGAAAATCAAATGATAGTCCCACTAAGCCCTAACCAGATGGGATGGCGTATCGCTGCAGAATGCTGTGGTAGCCATGCTGGTTAAGTGTGCCTTGAATTCTAAATAAATCACAGCCAGTGTCACCAGAAAAGCACCCCCACACCATAACACCTCCTCCTCCATGCTTTACGGTGGGAACTACACATGCAGAGATCAGGAATGGAAGATCCAGAGTTACCTCTGCTGCAGAGGATAAGTTCATTAGAGTTACCAGCCTCAGAAATTGCAGCCCAAATAAATGATTCACAGAGTTCAAGTCACAGACACATCTCAACATCAACTGTTCAGAGGAGACTGCGTGAATCAGGCCTTCATGGTCGAATTGCTGCAAAGAAACCACTACTAAAGGACACCAATTAGAAGAAGAGACTTGCTTGCTTGCGCCATGAAACATGAGCAATGGACATTAGACCGGTTGAAATTTTTCCTATGGGCTGGAGTCCAAATTTGAGATTTTTGGTTCCAACCGCTGTGTCTTTGTGAGACGCTGTGTGGGTGAACGGATGATCTCCGCATGTGTAGTTCCCACTGTAAAGCATGGAGGAGGAGTTGTTATTGTGGGGTTTCTTTGCTGGTGACACTGTCTGTGATTTATTTAGAATTCAAGGCACACTACCACAGCATTCTGCAGCGATACGCCATCCCATCTGGTTTGGGCTTAGTGGGACTATCATTTGTTTTTCAACAGGACAATGACCCAACACACCTCCATGCTGTGTAAGGGCTATTTTACCAAGAAGGAGAGTGATGGAGTGGTGCATCAGATGACCTGGCCTCCACAATCACCCGACCTCAACCCAATTGAGATGGTTTGGGATGAGTCGGACGACAGAGTGAAGGAAAAGCAGGCAACAAGTGCTCAGCATATGTGGGAACTCCTTCAAGACTGTTGGAAAAGCATTCCAGGTGAAGCTGGTTGAGAAAATGCCAAGAGTGTACAAAGCTGTCATCAAAGCAAAGGGTGGCTGTTTGAAGAATCTCAAATATAAAATGTGTTTTGATTTGTTTAACACTTTTTTGGTTACTACATGATTCCGTATGTGTTATTTCATAGTTTTGATGTCTTCACTATTATTCTACAATGTAGAAAATAGTCAAAATAAAGAAAAACCCTGGAATGAGTAGGTGTGTCCAAACAACTGTATCCTGTATACTGTATCCACTGTCCGTCTAGGGAGGGAGGAATATAATAAATATATACTGTATCCAATGTCCATCTAGGGAGGGAGGAATATAATAAATATATACTGTATACTGTATCCAATGTCCATCTAGGGAGGGAGGAATATAATAAATATATACTGTATACTGTATCCACTGTCCATCTAGGGAGGGAGGAATATAATAAATATATACTGTATACTGTATCCACTGTCCATCTAGGGAGGGAGGAATATAATAAATATATACTGAATACTGTATCCACTGTCCATCTAGGGAGGAATATAATAAATATATAATGTATACTGTATCCACTGTCCATCTAGGAAGGGAGGAATATAATAAATATATACTGTATACTGTATCCACTGTCCATCTAGGGAGGATGGAGAAAAATAAAAAATATATACTGTATACTGTATCCACTGTCCATCTAGGGAGGAGGGGGAATATAATAAATATATACTGTATACTGTATCCACTGTCCATCTAGGGAGGAGGGAGAAATATAATAAATATATACTGTATACTGTATCCACTGTCCATCTAGGGAGGAGGGAGGAATATAATAAATATATACTGTATACTGTATCCACTGTCCATCTGGGGAGGAGGGAGGAATATAATACATATATAATGTATACTGTATCCACTGTCCATCTAGGGAGGAGGGAGAAATATAATAAATATATACTGTATACTGTATCCACTGTCCATCTATGGAGGGAGGAATATAATAAATATATACTGTATACTGTCTCCACTGTCCATCTAGGGAGGGAGGAATATAATAAATATATACTGTATACTGTATCCACTGTCCATCTAGGGAGGAGGGAGAAATATAGTAAATATATACTGTATACTGTATCCACTGTCCATCTAGGGAGGGAGGAATATAATAAATATATACTGTATACTGTATCCACTGTCCATCTAGGGAGGAGGGAGGAATATAATAAATATATACTGTATACTGTATCCACTGTCCATCTAGGGAGGATGGAGAAATATAATAAATATATACTGTATACTGTATCCACTGTCCATCTAGGGAGGAGGGAGGAATATAATAAATATATACTGTATACTGTATCCACTGTCCATCTAGGGAGGGAGGAATATAATAAATATATACTGTATACTGTATCCACTGTCCATCTAGGGAGGAGGGAGGAATATAATAAATATATACTGTATACTGTATCCACTGTCCATCTAGGGAGGGAGGAATATAATAAATATATACTGTATACTGTATCCACTGTCCATCTAGGGAGGGAGGAATATAATAAATATATACTGTATACTGTATCCACTGTCCATCTAGGGAGGGAGGAATATAATAAATATATACTGTATACTGTATCCACTGTCCATCTAGGGAGGGAGGAATATAATAAATATATACTGTATCCACTGTCCATCTAGGGAGGAGGGAGGAATATAATAAATATATACTGTATACTGTATCCACTGTCCATCTGGGGAGGAGGGAGAAATATAATAAATATATACTGTATACTGTATCCACTGTCCATCTAGGGAGGGAGGAATATAATAAATATATACTGTATACTGTATCCACTGTCCATCTAGGGAGGGAGGAATATAATAAATATATACTGTATACTGTATCCACTGTCCATCTGGGGAGGAGGGAGAAATATAATAAATATATACTGTATACTGTATCCACTGTCCATCTAGGGAGGGAGGAATATAATAAATATATACTGTATACTGTATCCACTGTCCATCTAGGGAGGGAAGAATATAATAAATATATACTGTATACTGTATCCACTGTCCATCTAGGGAGGAGGGAGGAATATGATAAAAAATATATACTGTATCCACTGTCCATCTAGGGAGGAGGGAGGAATATAATAAATATATACTGTATCCACTGTCCATCTAGGGAGGGAGGAATATAATAAATATATACTGTATACTGTATCCACTGTCCATCTAGGGAGGGAGGAATATAATAAATATATACTGTATACTGTATCCACTGTCCATCTAGGGAGGGAGGAATATATAATAAATATATACTGTATACTGTATCCACTGTCCATCTAGGGAGGAGGGAGGAATATAATAAATATATACTGTGTACTGTATCCACTGTCCATCTAGGGAGGGAGGAATATAATAAATATATACTGTATACTGTATCTACTGTCCATCTAGGGAGGGAGGAATATAATAAATATATACTGTATACTGTATCCACTGTCCATCTAGGGAGGGAGGAATATAATAAATATATACTGTATACTGTATCCACTGTCCATCTAGGGAGGAGGGAGGAATATAATAAATATATACTGTGTACTGTATCCACTGTCCATCTAGGGAGGGAGGAATATAATAAATATATACTGTATCCACTGTCCATCTAGGGAGGAGGGTGAAATATAATAAATATACAGTGGGAGAAAAAAGTATTTAGTCAGCCACCAATTGTGCAAGTTCTCCCACTTAAAAAGATGAGAGGCCTGTAATTTTCATCATAGGTACACGTCAACTATGACAGACAAATTGAGAAAAAAGAATCCAGATAATCACATTGTAGGATTTTTAAAGAATTTATTTGCAAATTATGGTGGAAAATAAGTATTTGGTCACCTACAAACAAGCAAGATTTCTGGCTCTCACAGACCTGTAACTTCTTCTTTAAGAGGCTCCTCTGTCCTCCACTCGTTACCTGTATTAATGGCACCTGTTTGAACTTGTTATCAGTATAAAAGACACCTGTCCACAACCTCAAACAGTCACACTCCAAACTCCACTATGGGCAAGACCAAAGAGCTGTCAAAGGACACCAGAAACAAAATTGTAGATCTGCACCAGGCTGGGAAGACTGAATCTGCAATAGGTAAGCAGCTTGGTTTGAAGAAATCAACTGTGGGAGCAATTATTAGGAAATGGAAGACATACAAGACCACTGATAATCTCCCTCGATCTGGGGCTCCACGCAAGATCTCACCCCGTGGGGTCAAAATGATCACAAGAACGGTGAGCAAATATCCGAGAACCACACGGGGGGACCTAGTGAATGACCTGCAGAGAGCTGGGACCAAAGTAACAAAGCCTACCATCAGTAACACACTACGCCGCCAGGGACTCAAATCCTGCAGTGCCAGACGTGTCCTCCTGCTTAAGCCAGTACATGTCCAGGCCCGTCTGAAGTTTGCTAGAGTGCATTTGGATGATCCAGAAGAGGATTGGGAGAATGTCATATGGTCAGATGAAACCAAAATAGAACTTTTTGGTAAAAACTCAACTCGTCGTGTTTGGAGGACAAAGAATGCTGAGTTGCATCCAAAGAACACCATACCTACTGTGAAGCATGGGGGTGGAAACATCATGCTTTGGGGCTGTTTTTCTGCAAAGGGACCAGGACGACTGATCCGTGTAAAGGAAAGAATGAATGGGGCCATGTATCGTGAGTTTTTTTGTGAAAACCTCCTTCCATCAGCAAGGGCATTGAAGATGAAACGTGGCTGGGTCTTTCAGCATGACAATGATCCCAAACACACCGCCCGGGCAACGAAGGAGGGGCTTCGTAAGAAGCATTTCAAGGTCCTGGAGTGGCCTAGCCAGTCTCCAGATCTCAACCCCATAGAAAATCTTTGGAGGGAGTTGAAAGTCTGTGTTGCCCAGCGACAGCCCCAAAACATCACTGCTCTAGAGGAGATCTGCATGGAGGAATGTGCCAAAATAATAGCAACAGTGTGTGAAAACCTTGTGAAGACTTTCAGAAAACATTTGACCTGTGTCATTGCCAACAAAGGGTATATAACAAAGTATTGAGAAACTTTTGTTATTGACCAATTACTTATTTTCCACCATAATTTGCAAATAAATTCATTTAAAATCCTACAATGTGATTTTCTGGATTTTTTTTTGTCATTTTGTCTGTCATAGTTGACGTGTACCTATGATGAAAATTACAGGCCTCTCTCATCTTTTTAAGTGGGAGAATGTGCACGATTGGTGGCTGACAAAATACTTTTTTCCCCCACTGTATTTGACTTATGAAGGTAATTGGTTGCACCAGATCTTATTTAGGGGCTTCATAGCAAAGGGGGTGAATACATATGCATGCACCACTTTTCCGTTATTTATTTTTTAGAATTTTTTGAAACAAGTAATTATTTTCATTTCACTTCACCAATTTGGACTATTTTGTGTATGTCCATTACATGAAATCCAAATAAAAATCAATTTAAATGACAGGTTGTAATGCAACAAAATAGGAAAAATGCCAAGGGGGATGAATATTTTTTGCAAGGCACAGTATCTGGCTATGATGTGATCCCTGTATAGAAGCCATGTCTAGGAAAACCAAAGTTCCAAAGGCTGGGCCTAATATAGTGTATAAGAGGTCAGACAAGATGTTTTGTTGTTTTTGTTGTTGATGTAAAGAATATTTGTTGGTCCGTGTTAATGAGGAGCAAACAGACGCTGCACTTGACACATTTATTAAATTGCTTATCCCAGTTACTAATAACCATGCACCCATTAAGAAAATGACTCTAAAAACTGTTAAATCCCTGTGGCTTGATAAGGAATTGAAAACCGCAAGTGGCAATAGATGTCAGGAACTCGGCACCTTACCACTGTGAGCTAAATGTCCAGAGACATATTTAACTTCACATCATTTTATCAGAGGCAGTGGCCTTCTCTCAGTGGCCTTCTCTCAGTGGACTTCTATCAGTGTCCTTCTCTCAGTGGCCTTCTCTCAGTGGCCTTCTCTCAGTGGCCTTCTCTCAGTGGCCTTCTATCAGTGTCCTTCTCTCAGTGGCCTTCTCTCAGTGGCCTTCTCTCAGTGGCCTTCTCTCAGTGGCCTTCTATCAGTGTCCTTCTCTCAGTGTCCTTCTCTCAGTGGCCTTCTCTCAGTGGCCTTCTCTCAGTGGCCTTCTATCAGTGGCCTTCTGGTAAGTATGCTTTAGTGAGAAAGTGTTGGGATCTGGTAGGGGGGGTTCCCTTACACAGACAGAGACAACTGCAATGGAACAAATAGGTCTGAGCTTGCTTTATGCAGGGTGCGTCGTCTAGCATGCACCTATAATTAAAAAGTTATTAACACAGTATATGTCATCCCTCAGTTAATTTCAGTCAATCATTTGGAATGGAAAGGTCTAGGAAGCCTAGCCAGCCAGTGCATTTGTGGCACACCTTGTATGTTAGTGGCGGACTGTGTTTATGCCCCACCCACAACTTCTCACCTGAATGCATTTTTGAAGGGGTTGGGCAAAGGCTGAAATTGGGGTAAATACAATGACATTGCTACATGTTCATCTGCCTCACCTAAAGCCCATTCTGGTGGGAAGCTGCTATAGACCACCAAGTGCTAACAGTCAGTATCTGGATAACGTGTGAAATGCTTGATAATGTACAGTGGGGAAAAAAAGTATTTAGTCAGTCACCAATTGTGCAAGTTCTCCCACTTAAATAGATGAGAGAGGCCTGTAATTTTCATCATAAGTACACGCCAACTATGACAGACAAAATGAGAAAAAAAATCCAGAAAATCACATTGTAGGATTTTTTATGAATTTATTTGCAAATTATGGTGGAAAATAGGTATTTGGTCAATAACAAAAGTTTCTCAATACTTTGTTATATACCCTTTGTTGGCAATGACACAGGTCAAACGTTTTCTGTAAGTCTTCACAAGGTTTTCACACACTGTTGCTGGTATTTTGGCCCATTCCTCCATGCAGATCTCCTCTAGAGCAGTGATGTTTTGGGGCTGTCGCTGGGCAACACGGACTTTCAACTCCCTCCAAAGATTTTCTATGGGGTTGAGATCTGGAGACTGGCTAGGCCACTCCAGGACCTTGAAATGCTTCTTACGAAGCATCTCCTTCGTTGCCCGGGCGGTGTGTTTGGGATCATTGTCATGCTGAAAGACCCAGCCACGTTTCATCTTCAATGCCCTTGCTGATGGAAGGAGGTTTTCACTCAAAATCTCACGATACATGGCCCCATTCATTCTTTCCTTTACACGGATCAGTCGTCCTGGTCCCTTTGCAGAAAAACAGCCCCAAAGCATGATGTTTCCACCCCCATGCTTCACAGTAGGTATGGTGTTCTTTGGATGCAACTCAGCATTCTTTGTCCTCCAAACACGACGAGTTGAGTTTTTACCAAAAAGTTCTATTTTGGTTTCATCTGACCATATGACATTCTCCCAATCCTCTTCTGGATCATCCAAATGCACTCTAGCAAACTTCAGACGGGCCTGGACATGTACTGGCTTAAGCAGGGGGACACGTCTGGCACTGCAGGATTTGAGTCCCTGGCGGCGTAGTGTGTTACTGATGGTAGGCTTTTTTACTTTGGTCCCAGCTCTCTGCAGGTCATTCACTAGGTCCCCCCGTGTGGTTCTGGGATTTTTGCTCACCGTTCTTGTGATCATTTTGACCCCACAGGGTGAGATCTTGCGTGGAGCCCCAGATCGAGGGAGATTATCAGTGTCTTCCATTTCCTAACAATTACTCCCACAGTTGATTTCTTCAAACCAAGCTGCTTACCTATTGCAGATTCAGTCTTCCCAACCTGATGCAGGTCTACAATTTTGTTTCTGGTGTCCTTTGACAGCTCTTTGGTCTTGGCCATAGTGGAGTTTGGAGTGTGACTGTTTGAGGTTGTGGACAGGTGTCTTTTATACTGATAACAAGTTCAAACAGGTGCCATTAATACAGGTAACGAGTGGAGGACAGAGGAGCCTCTTAAAGAAGAAGTTACAGGTCTGTGAGAGCCAGAAATCTTGCTTGTTTGTAGGTGACCAAATACTTATTTTCCACCATAATTTGCAAATAAATTCATAAAAAATCCTACAATGTGATTTTCGGAAAAAAAAAATCTCAATTTGTCTGTCATAGTTGACGTGTACCTATGATGAAAATTACATGCCTCTCTCATCTTTTTAAGTGGGAGAACTTGCACAATTGGTGGCTGACTAAATACTTTTTTGCCCCACTGTATGTGATATCTATAGAGAGGTATACTTTCTGGGTGATTTAAATATTGACTGGCTTTCATCAGGCTTATTCCAGTCATGAAATTGCTTGTTCCAGTTACTAATAAGCATGCACCCATTAAGAAAATGACTGTAAAAACAATTGAAATCCCCGTGGATTGATGAGGAATTGAAAAGTTGTATGGTTGAGAGGGATGAGGCAAAATAAATGGCAAATAGGTCTGGCTGTACAACCGATTGGCAAACATACTGCAAATTGAGAAATCATGTGACTAAACTGAATAAAAAGAAGTAGAAACTACACTATGAAACAAAGATAAATGACATAAAGAATGATAGTAAAAAGCTTTGGAGCACCTTAAATGACATTTTGGGAAAAAAGGCAAACTCAGCTCCATCATTCATTGAATCATATGGCTCATTCATCACAAAACCAACTGATATTGCCAACTACTTTTCATTGGCAAGATTAGCAAACTTAGGCATGACATGCCAGCAACAAACGCTGACACTACACATCCAAGTATATCTGACCAAATTATTAAAGACAAGCATTGTAATTTTTAATTCTATAAAGTGAGTGTGGAAGAGGTGAACATATTATTGTTGTCTATCAACAATGACAAGCCACCGGGGTCTGACAACTTGGATGAAAAATTGCTGAGGATAATAACGGACGATATTGCCACTCCTATTGGCCATATTTTCAATCTAAGCCTACTAGAAAGTGTGTGCCCTCAGGCTTGGAGGGAAGCAAAAGTCATTCCCCTACCTAAGAATAGTAAAGCCCCCTTTACTGGCTCAAATAGCCGACCAATCAGCCTGTTACCAACCCTTAGAGGGGGAAAACATGGTGTTTGACCAGATACAATGTTATTAATGCTATTTTACATTATTAGATTAGTATTTTATCCTTAGTCTTTTGTACGGCGCATGTTTATCTGCAACAGAGGTTAAACAGTTAAACGATGGTTGACACAACCCACCAGTCACTCAACCCATGTTCAGACAAAAACATTTGCTTATTCAAATTCCTATAATTTCTATTTGTAATAATGTATGAGCGAGATTTAGGTAGCTGGTGTCACGGTTTCGGCCGAGGCGGCCCCTCCTCCTTGTTCGGGCAGGTTTCGGCGGTCGTCGTCTCCGGAGTACTAGCTGCCACCGCTCTATGTTTCTTGTTGGATTGGTTTTGTCTGTTTGTCACACCTGTTTTGTGTTATGTCTCAATTAGCACCCTATTTAGTTTCCTTGTTGTTAGGTAGGTGTTGTGTGTAATTGTTCCATGTCGTGTTGCTGCGCTGCATGTATTTTGGTGCGCTATTTTGTGCTTTCCTCCTTGTTTGTGTTTTAGGAGTAGTTTACGCACTTGTTGATTGCGCCCGTTTGTAGACGCCTGTGCGCGCTTTTCTCGCCTCCGGGCTGGTTTTGGATATTTATTGTGATATCTACTAAAGTATTTTTGTTGGACTTTACTTCTGCCTCCTGCGCCTGATTCCACACCACACCTACCATAGCAACTCCTGACAGAATTACACACCACATATGGAATCAGCAGGAGCACCCACCGACATCATGGAGGAGCGTCTTCGCGGTCAAGAGGATCGAATCAACCAGATCGGGCACGCCTTGGACCGCGTAATGAACACCCTCCATCGATGGGAAACCAGCGGGGTACCCACACCCCCACCTATCGCACCATCACCATCGGACAGCCCGCCCGTCCAACTACCGGAACCCAGTGGGATTCGGCTCTCGCTCCCGAGGGCGTACGACGGCACCGCTGCCGGGTGTCAGGGGTTCCTATTACAAGTGGAACTCTACCTTGCCACCATACACCCGGCGCCCTCGGGATACGAGAGCGTTTCCGCCCTCATCTCCTGTCTCACCGGCAAGGCGTTGGAGTGGGCCAACGCCGAATGGAGGGGAATAGACGCCGCCACAGTCACCTATGCGGAGTTCTCCCGCCGCTTCCGTGCTGTCTTCGACCATCCACCAGAAGGGAAGGCGGCGGGGGAGCGTCTATTCCACCTCCGACAGGGGATGAGGAGCGCTCAAGAGTTTGTGCTGGAGTTCCGGACTCTAGCGGCCGATGCAGGGTGGAATGAGAGGGCCCTCATAGACCACTTTAGATGTAGCCTTCGGGAGGACGTCCGCAGAGAGTTAGCGTGCAGGGATACTACACTAACATTTGACCAGCTGGTGGACATGGCCATTCGGCTGGACACCCTGCTCGCGACCCGCGGACGTCCCAGGTGGGGGCCTCCCATTCCACCCTCCAGCGCCTCCGAGCAGAGCCCGATGGAGCTTGGAGGTGCTGGCGCTAGAGGGAAGAGAGGAAGGAACCCGAGGGGGGCAGTCTCCTGCACCAACTGTGGCCGCGGAGGGCACACCGCGGCTAGGTGCTGGGGAGGGTCCCCTGGTGAGGGAGATGGCAGGTCACACATTGGGGAGTCCTCCCAGGTGAGTAGGCGCCCTACTTACCCAGAGCTTTCTGTCGTACACATTACATTACCTGTTTGTTTCCCACAGGTTGCACCTCGTTCCCAGCATAAGGCGCTAGTCGATTCAGGCGCAGCTGGGAATTTTGTAGATCGTAAATTCTGTGTTAAGTTAGGGATTCCCCTCCTTCCAGTCGATAAACCCTTCCCTGTACATGCCTTAGATAGTCGTCCGTTAGGATCTGGGTTAATTGGGGAGGTCACGGCGCCACTTAGGATGATGACGCAGGGGGGTCATGAGGAGACGATTCAACTCTATCTGATCGACTCTCCTGCGTATCCGGTGGTACTGGGGCTTCCCTGGTTGATTACCCATGATCCTACGATTTCGTGGCGAGAGAAGGCTCTTAAAGGGTGGTCTGCTCAGTGTGAGGGGCTATGTCTGGGTGTTTCCGTAGGGGCGACCTCGGTGGAGAGCCCGAACCAGATGCCAGCACTGCACATTCCGCCTGAGTATGAGGATTTGGCACTCGTGTTTAGTAAGACCAGAGCGGCAAGGTTGCCACCTCATAGACAGGGGGATTGTGCGATAGACCTCCAGACAGGAGCTGCGCTCCCGCGGAGCCATGTGTATCCTTTGTCACAGGAGGAGAAAAGGGCAATGGAGACTTACATTGCCGAGTCTCTGAGACAGGGATACATACGGCCCTCCACTTCTCCCGCGTCCTCGAGCTTCTTTTTTGTGAAGAAAAAGGATGGAGGTTTGCGTCCATGTATTGATTACCGCGGTCTCAATCAGGTGACTGTGAAATATAGTTATCCACTCCCGCTGATTGCGACCATGACGGAGTCATTACACGGGGCACGGTTCTTCACAAAATTGGACCTCAGGAGCGCATATAACTTGGTGCGCATTAGGGAGGGCGATGAGTGGAAGACAGCATTTAGTACTACCTCCGGCCATTACGAGTATCTCGTCATGCCATATGGGTTAATGAATGCTCCATCAGTCTTCCAATCGTTTGTAGATGAGATTTTCCGGGACATGCAGGCGCAGGGAGTATTGGTGTACATAGATGATATTCTTGTGTACAGTTCTACTCGGGCCGAGCATGTAGCCCTGGTGCGCAGAGTATTGAGGAGACTGTTGGAGCATGACCTGTATGTCAAAGCCGAGAAATGTCTGTTCTTTCAGGAGTCAGTCTCCTTTTTGGGTTACCAGTTGTCTGCGTCAGGGGTGAGAATGGAGGTGGACCGAGTGTCCGCCGTGCGTAATTGGCAAACCCCAACTACGGTTAAAGAGGTGCAGCGGTTCTTGGGTTTTGCGAATTACTACCGAAGGTTTATCCGGGGTTTTGGACAGGTGGCAGCTCCCATAACGTCTCTCCTTAAGGGGGGTCCGGTGCGCTTGCAGTGGTCGGCTGAGGCGGACAGGGCCTTTGGGAGACTGAAGGACCTGTTTACCTCGGCTCCGGTGCTGGCGCACCCGGATCCCACTTTACCCTTCCAAGTAGAGGTGGACGCGTCTGAGGCCGGTATCGGGGCAGTTCTTTCACAACGGTCCGGCACACCACCTAAGCTCCGCCCCTGTGCTTTTTATTCTAAGAAGCTCAGTCCGGCGGAGCGGAATTATGACGTAGGGGACAGGGAGCTGTTAGCCGTAGTACAGGCCCTAAAGGTGTGGAGGCATTGGCTTGAGGGGGCTCAGCACCCTTTCCTCATTCTGACCGACCACCGTAACCTGGAATACATTCGGGCAGCTAGGAGACTGAATCCTCGCCAGGCTCGATGGACTATGTTTCTCGCCCGGTTTGTGTTTAAGATCACTTACATCCCTGGGTCCCAGAACGGGAAGGCAGATGCCCTGTCCCGGCGGTATGACACGGAGGAGAGGTGCGTGGAGCCCATTCCCATACTACCGGAGTCTTGTCTGGTGGCACCGGTGGTGTGGGAGGTCGATGCGGAGATCGAGCGGGCATTACGCACCGACCCTAGCCCTCCACAGTGTCCGGTGGGTCGGACGTACGTCCCGCTCGAGGTCCGGGATCGGCTGATTTATTGGGCTCACACGTCCCCCTCCTCTGGACATCCAGGTATTGGCCGGACAGTGCACTGCCTTAGTACGAAGTACTGGTGGCCAACGTTAGCCAGGGATGTGAGGGTTTATGTCTCCTCCTGCTCAGTGTGTGCCCAGTGTAAGGCGCCCAGACACTTGCCCAGGGGTAAATTACAACCCCTGCCCGTTCCACAACGACCCTGGTCTCACCTCTCGGTGGATTTTGTTACCGACCTTCCCTCCTCACAAGGGAATACCACCATCCTGGTCGTTGTGGATCGGTTCTCGAAGGCCTGTCGTCTCCTTCCCATGCCGGGTCTTCCTACTGCCCTACAGACCGCTGAGGCTCTATTTACTCACGTCTTCCGGCATTACGGGGTACCCGAGGATATAGTGTCTGATCGAGGCCCCCAGTTTACCTCCAGAGTCTGGAGAGCCTTTATGGAACGGTTGGGGGTCTCGGTGAGCCTTACCTCGGGTTACCACCCGGAGAGTAATGGGCAGGTCGAACGAGTCAACCAGGATGTGGGTAGGTTTCTGAGGTCATATTGTCAGGGCCGGCCGGAGGAGTGGGCGAGATATGTGCCCTGGGCCGAGATGGCACAGAACTCTCTCCGCCACTCCTCCACGAGACTAACCCCTTTCCAGTGTGTGTTAGGGTACCAGCCGGTTCTGGCACCTTGGCATGAGAGCCAGATCGAGGCCCCTGCTGTGGATGAGTGGGTGCGGCGCTCGGAGGAGACGTGGAACGCTGCACACGTCCATCTGCAGCGAGCCATCCGTCGACAGAAGACGAGCGCCGACCTACACCGCAGTGAGGGGCCAGTGTACGCACCTGGAGATCGAGTCTGGCTCTCAACCAGAAACCTGCCCCTCCGCCTGCCCTGCCGGAAGCTGGGTCGGCGGTTTGTGGGGCCTTTTAAAGTCCTGAGGAGATTGAACGAGGTGTGTTACAGGTTACAACTGCCCATTGATTACAAGAATATTAACCCCTCGTTCCATGTGTCTCTCCTCAGGCCGGTGGTAGCTGGTCCACTCCAGGACTTTGAGATTGAGGAGACTCCTCCGCCCCCGTTGGACATCGAGGGGGCTCCGGCGTACACTGTTCGGACCATCCTGGATTCGAGACGCCGGATGGGGGGTCTCCAATATCTCGTGGAGTGGGAGGGGTACGGTCCGGAGGAGCGGTGCTGGGTGCCGAGGAGGGACATTCTGGATCCGTCCCTGCTGACCGAATTCCATCGTGGTCATCCTACGCGCCCTGCTCCGCGTCCTCCTGGTCGTCCCCGAGGCCGGGGGCGGCGCACGGCTGGAGCCGCGCGTCAAGGGGGGGGTACTGTCACGGTTTCGGCCGAGGCGGCCCCTCCTCCTTGTTCGGGCAGGTTTCGGCGGTCGTCGTCTCCGGAGTACTAGCTGCCACCGCTCTATGTTTCTTGTTGGATTGGTTTTGTCTGTTTGTCACACCTGTTTTGTGTTATGTCTCAATTAGCACCCTATTTAGTTTCCTTGTTGTTAGTTAGGTGTTGTGTGTAATTGTTCCATGTCGTGTTGCTGCGCTGCATGTATTTTGGTGCGCTATTTTGTGCTTTCCTCCTTGTTTGTGTTTTAGGAGTAGTTTACGCACTTGTTGATTGCGCCCGTTTGTAGACGCCTGTGCGCGCTTTTCTCGCCTCCGGGCTGGTTTTGGATATTTATTGTGATATCTACTAAAGTATTTTTGTTGGACTTTACTTCTGCCTCCTGCGCCTGATTCCACACCACACCTACCATAGCAACTCCTGACAGCTGGTCACCTAACTCATTAGCAAATATCCCGTTGGCTGTACATTTATGATGGGAATTTGTTAGAATAATATCTAAAAGGTTATATTTTTGGGGAGTTTAAAGTTGAGCCAAGTTAGATTTACCTCAGTACAAATATCTTACAGCCTATCAGATAATGGCATCAACCAATCCAGATTAAAATCACCCACTGTTAATAATTAATATTTAGACAGTGATCAGATGGGCATAATTACCTAGGCCCACATTTAAGACTAGACATTTGGTTTGCTACCAAGGTCAAATTAGTTTTATATTGGATATTCGGTATATAACCAGTAGTACCACCAGTCTATATAACCAGTCTACATTTACATTTTCGTCATTTAGCAGACGCTCTTATCCAGAGCGACTTACAGACGGGCTGCGGCGTTCTGGATGAGTTTTAGGGGTTTAATGGCACAGGCAGGGAGCCCAGCCAGGACACAATGGAGTTGTCAACCGTGATGGTTTGCTACCAAGGTCAAATTAGTTTTATATTGGATATTCTGTGGATTTTTTTATTTTTTTTCTCTCGTCAATAGCTATTGAACCAATACCAAGCTTTCCGTGACTATGAAGATGGTATATTCTGAATCAGGGGTGGATGGAGAACAATCCACACATTTTAATTTTTTCCAATTGTTTTAATGATACGATTTTGGATTTCAATCTTCAATTTCTCTTACAAAGTGTGATATGACTATGAAAATGATATATTCTGAATCGGGAAATGTCTTATTTTTTAAATGTATTTTGTTTTTCAACAACAATAAATCAGTTGTGGATTTTTTTCCATCCTCCCCCGATTCAGAATATATCATTTTCATAGTCATGGAACACTTTGTGTAAGAGCTATTGAAGATTGAAAGCAAAAACAAAATCCTAAATACGACATTTCAGATAGGATAAAACATGTAATCAAGATAAAGTGTCAGTGTGAACTAGCCGGAGGTGTCCCTGTTTAAGCCCAGAGGAGGAGGCAGTTCAGTGTTAACTAGACGGAGGTGTCCCTGTTTAAGCTGAGTCCAGAGGAGGAGGCAGTTCAGTGTTAACTAGCCGGAGGTGTCCCTGTTTAAGCCCAGAGGAGGAGGCAGTTCAGTGTTAACTAGCCGGAGGTGTCCCTGTTTAAGCCCAGAGGAGGAGGCAGTTCAGTGTTAACTAGCCGGAGGTGTCCCTGTTTAAGCTGAGTCCAGAGGAGGAGGCAGTTCCCTGGTAGACTAAGGCTGAAGATAAGACAGTAACACTCCAAACTGCTGGTCATCTTCCTCTAGGAACACCAGGGGACTGTTGTTTGATTAGTCCCCTAAATCCGAGGAGTTAGAATAGTCTGAGTAGTCATAGTTCAAATCAAATCAAGCTTTATTTATACACCAAATTTCAGACATGGAATGCAACGTAATGTGCTTTACAGGAAAACAAATAATAACAAACAATGAAAATGAAAGCTGAAATATTTACAACAAACATTAGATAAAAAACAAAAGAATAACAACATGAACGACTAAAAAGAACTCTGAGGAAAAGCAAAGCTAAAAAGACGTGTTTTAAGATTTAAGATCTCTAGCCAGGCTGAAGAATCCAGATGACTTTTCTTCAGAAGGGGTTTCACCATAGCAGTGGGGAAAGTGCCTGTGAACAGGGAGTGATTAACAATAGCTTGCACTTCTACAGATATTCAATTAAAAACTGTTTGAAGAAGGTGGTGGGGATAGGATCGAGAAGGCAGGTAGAAGGCTTAAGTTGTGATATTACTTTCCTCAGCATGTCTGTCAACCAGGGAAAATAAATCCATAGTGCCTTTGTGTGGTAGGCTATGACACATATCATCAAACTTCTCATCAGGTCTTGCTTGACTGATACCCAGCCTAATGTTATCTTATCTCTGAAATATGCCACAAACTCATCACATTTAGATGTGGAGGAAAGTTCACATGCCACAAACTCATCACATTTAGATGTGGAGGAAAGTTCACATAGGTTTGCGGAGGTAGGATTTATCAGGCCATCAATGGTTGACAAGAGCACTCTTGAATTATTCTAATTAATAGAGATCAAGTTAGTAAAATCTGGCCGTCTGGCGTTTCTAAATGCCTTGTTATATATGCCAAGTATCTCTCTCAGAATATCATAATGGACCTGCAACTTTGACTTTCTCCACTTCTGCTCTGCCTTTCTGCAATTTCTCTTTAATTGATTAGTTTCCTCATCCAAGGGGCTCTCTGTCTGGATGTGGCCTTTTTCAGCTTTACTGGAGCTATTGGTAATATATGGTTGGCCTTCATTTGCTAATAATGTTATCAACTAAATCATCACAAGAGGAAGGCAGAATAGGTGGTGGAGTATTGTTAATACACTCAATAAAATCTGTATCAACTTCAGAGGTAAGATAGCGTTTCTTAATGCGTTCAGTATTACCCTGTGTTGCTATGGGCAACAAGGTAGTAAAACATCCACAGTGGTGATCAGATAAAGCAACATCAACAATAGAGGACATGTCAATAGAAAGCCCCTTGGTAATAACCAGGTCCAGAGTATGGCCGTAGAGGACATGTCAATAGAAAGCCCCTTGGTAATAACCAGGTCCAGAGGGGCAGTGCTTTGGTGGCCAATACAGGGTTCTGACCAGCACTGGTGGCTGACATTTAAACAGTATAGCATGATGCTCAGAAGACCCATAGTCGCCAAATGAAATGTCCTTACAGCTGAGAGCATTAGTAAAATAGAGGCTGTCTCCCCCCCCCCCCCCCCCCCCACCCCTTTTCCCTTTTCTGAGTATGAAAAGCTGTAGTCCGGGGGGGGGGCTTCAATAAGAGAGGCACTACAGTCTGAAGGCAGCCGTGTTTCAGTGAGAAACATGCAATCAACTTTGCGCTCAGTAATGAGCTCATTCACGAGAAAGGTTTTACTTGTGATTTCTCTAACATTTAAAAGCACCTTATTCAACGAGTGTGGTCCGAGATAACCAATAGAATAACAACCAAATTATTAACGTTACAACCACGTTCTCTGACAGTCTCCAATCTATCAGAAGGAGGAGATGACAGTTTGGATAAAGTCACTAGAAGGTGGAGTTAAAGGAACATGAATTAGACTCACAACAACCATCGTGGCATTTCTACAGGAGTTGATATGGTTTCCGAGTCCTCTGTTGGTTATTCTGACAGGGAGAACTGGAGCGCTACCAGAACCTGTCCGTCAGTCTCTAAAACAGTTTGATGTTAATGGAAATAATCCTGGAACCCCTTGCGGTTAGGGTGAATCCCGTCTCTTTTAAAAAGTGCTGGTTGCTCCCACAGAAAATCAAAGTTGCCACAAAAAGAGACATTCCTGTCCTTGCGAAAGTTTCTTCAGGTACTTGTTCAGGGCAAAGAGGCGGCTGAAATGTTCAGAACCCATTCTGTAGCACGGGAGGGGTCCAGAGATAATTTTTCTCTTCCCTGTGCTAACAGGAGGGAGATGATGTCATGGACATGGGCTCCTGGGTGACAGAGGACCTTGGTCGGACCACATATCGTAGGCAAGCCAAAATCTCTCACTATCGAGCTGCCCACAATGATGGTGGTCGTGATGGAATCCGATGGGGAAGCGACCTGCTGAACTGTGGTGGCTGTGGGGGAGGGTGCCACTGGATGGCTGTTAGAATACACCCAGGATTCGTGCTGATTCGTGCTGACTCCCGGGGATGGTAGGTCCTTCTCAATCGGGGCAAAGCTGTTTGATAGCTGGATGGGATCTTCTCGGATAGATGAAGGGTGGCCAGACTGCCTCCCTGATCTCCTACACCACCGTGTCCAGTCTCCCATGGGCCGCGGAGTTGAGCTGCTACTCTCTATTTATTATCTATGCATAATCACTTTAATAACTCTACCTACATGTACATATTACCCCAATTACCTCAACTAACCTGTACCCCCGCACATTGACTCTGTACAGGTACCGCCTGTATATAGCCTCCCTACTGTTATTTCCCATAGCCTCTGTACCGGTACCCCCTGTATATAGCCTCCCTACTGTTATTTCCCATTGACTCTGTACCGGTACCCCCCTGTATATAGCCTCCCTACTGTTATTTCCCATTGACTCTGTACCGGTACCCCCTCTATATAGCCTCCCTACTGTTATTTCCCATTGACTCTGTACCGGTACCCCCTGTATATAGCCTCCCTACTGTTATTTCCCATTGACTCTGTACCGGTACCCCCCTCTATATAGCCTCCCTACTGTTATTTCCCATTGACTCTGTACCGGTACCCCCTGTATATAGCCTCCCTACTGTTATTTCCCATTGACTCTGTACCGGTACCCCCTGTATATAGCCTCCCTACTGTTATTTCCCATTGACTCTGTACCGGTACCCCCCTGTATATAGCCTCCCTACTGTTATTTCCCATTGACTCTGTACCGGTACCCCCTGTATATAGCCTCTCTACTGTTATTTCACATTGACTCTGTACCGGTACCCCCTGTATATAGCCTCCCTACCGTTATTTCCCATTGACTCTGTACCGGTACCCCCTGTATATAGCCTCCCTACTGTTATTTCACATTGACTCTGTACCGGTACCCCCCTGTATATAGCCTCCCTACTGTTATTTCCCATTGACTCTGTACCGGTACCCCCTGTATATAGCCTCCCTACTGTTATTTCCCTTTGACTCTGTACCGGTACTCCCTGTATATAGCCTCCCTACTGTTATTTACCATTGACTCTGTACCGGTACCCCCTGTATATAGCCTCCCTACTGTTATTTCCCATTGACTCTGTACCGGTACCCCCTGTATATAGCCTCCCTACTGTTATTTCCCATTGACTCTGTACCGGTACCCCCTGTATATAGCCTCCCTACTGTTATTTCCCATTGACTCTGTACCGGTACCCCCTGTATATAGCCTCCCTACTGTTATTTCCCATTGACTCTGTACCGGTACCCCCTGTATATAGCCTCCCTACTGTTATTTCCCATTGACTCTGTACCGGTACCCCCTGTATATAGCCTCCCTACTGTTATTTCCCTTTGACTCTGTACCGGTACTCCCTGTATATAGCCTCCCTACTGTTATTTCCCATTGACTCTGTACCGGTACCCCCTGTATATAGCCTCCCTACTGTTATTTCCCATTGACTCTGTACCGGTACCCCCTGTATATAGCCTCCCTACTGTTATTTCCCATTGACTCTGTACCGGTACCCCCTGTATATAGCCTCCCTACTGTTATTTCCCATTGACTCTGTACCGGTACCCCCTGTATATAGCCTCCCTACTGTTATTTCCCATTGACTCTGTACCGGTACCCCCTGTATATAGCCTCCCTACTGTTATTTCCCATTGACTCTGTACCGGTACCCCCTGTATATAGCCTCCCTACTGTTATTTCCCATTGACTCTGTACCGGTACCCCCTGTATATAGCCTCCCTACTGTTATTTCCTATTAACTCTGTACCGGTACCCCCTGTATATAGCCTCCCTACTGTTATTTCCCATTGACTCTGTACCGGTACCCCCTGTATATAGCCTCCCTACTGTTATTTCCCATTGACTCTGTACCGGTACCCCCTGTATATAGCCTCCCTACTGTTATTTCCCATTGACTCTGTACCGGTACCCCCTGTATATAGCCTCCCTACTGTTATTTCCCATTGACTCTGTACCGGTACCCCCTGTATATAGCCTCCCTACTGTTATTTCCCATTGACTCTGTACCGGTACTCCCCTGTATATAGCCTCCCTACTGTTATTTCCCATTGACTCTGTACCGGTACCCCCCTGTATATAGCCTCCCTACTGTTATTTCACATTGTCTCTGTACCGGTACCCCCTGTATATAGCCTCCCTACTGTTATTTCACATAGCCTCTGTACCGGTACCCCCTGTATATAGCCTCCCTACTGTTATTTCCCATTGACTCTGTACCGGTACCCCCTGTATATAGCCTCTCTACTGTTATTTCACATTGACTCTGTACCGGTACCCCCTGTATATAGCCTCCCTACTGTTATTTCCCATTGACTCTGTACCGGTACCCCCTGTATATAGCCTCTCTACTGTTATTACACATTGACTCTGTACCGGTACCCCCCAGCCTCCCTACTGTTATTTCCCATTGACTCTGTACCGGTACCCCCTGTATATAGCCTCCCTACTGTTATTTCCCATTGACTCTGTACCGGTACCCCCTGTATATAGCCTCCCTACTGTTATTTCCCATTGACTCTGTACCGGTACCCCCTGTATATAGCCTCCCTACTGTTATTTCCCATTGACTCTGTACCGGTACCCCCTGTATATAGCCTCCCTACTGTTATTTCCCATTGACTCTGTACCGGTACCCCCTGTATATAGCCTCCCTACTGTTATTTCCCATTGACTCTGTACCGGTACCCCCTGTATATAGCCTCCCTACTGTTATTTCCCATTGACTCTGTACCGGTACCCCCTGTATATAGCCTCCCTACTGTTATTTCCCATTGACTCTGTACCAGTACCCCCTGTATATAGTCTCCCTACTGTTATTTCCCATTGACTCTGTACCGGTACCCCCTGTATATAGCCTCCCTACTGTTATTTCCCATTGACTCTGTACCGGTACCCCCTGTATATAGCCTCCCTACTGTTATTTCCCATTGACTCTGTACCGGTACTCCCCTGTATATAGCCTCCCTACTGTTATTTCCCATTGACTCTGTACCGGTACCCCCTGTATATAGCCTCCCTACTGTTATTTTACTGCTGCTCTTTATTATTTGTTACTTTTATTTCGTATTTTTTGGGGGTATTCTTTCTTAAAACTGCATTATTGGTTAAGGGCTTGTAAGTAAGCATTTCACTGTAAGGTCTACACCTGTTGTAGTCAGCGCATGTGACAAATACGAGTTGATTTGATCTGTCCGTTGGATTGGGACAGATCAACACCGCCCGACTCATCGACAGCTTTGCAATAGGAGGCATTTAAAACTGAGATGAGGTTTGCCTGGGTTACAGCAAGGTCGGTGTACTTAGAAAGCAGGTTATCCTTTTGTCACAGCCGAGCTAACAGCCGGAGGATCTCTTCTCTGAGCTGCTTGATGGTGGTGAATTTAGGGCAGAAAAATCCCTGTCCATTTTCCAGTTACACCTTATCTTCATCTTGTGACAGTGTGGAAATCATCTCACACCAGAAGAATTTGTGCCCAGCCTTGGATAAAAACACCGGTGGGCTAGCACTGCTAGCGTTAGCCTGCTCCGTTTTCATGATGGCTAGCAGCTAACTGCTACTTAACAGGAATCCGGGACACAAACTTGCGGTCCCAGCCTTAAAGGCTGACCACATCACGGAATCCGTAGCAATACAAACTTTAGTTATAATTAAAAACTATTTAATGAAAACTATTTCATAAAAACAACAAACCGAGTGTAGACAGTACACTGTTCTGTTGCGCGCTTTGATGACGTTAGCAGAATAGTCTAGCGTCCAGACAGGCCAGCGTCCAGACAGGTCCAGCCAAAAACCACATCTGCCACTTCTGCGCACAGCTTTTTATTTACTGAGCATATCACCACACACCACACAAAGCATATCTTTCCAGTTTTACATGAACCATTGGTAAATATAGTACTTTACATATTCTACATGAAAAATATGTATTTTATTGTCTTCATATTGTATGAAGACAGCATATACTTATTCACAGAATCACTTCTGGACTGAACAGGGCATTCACATTCTGTGTATCACAGAATCATATCCAGGGATTCAAATTGTTTTGTTTTGGCTTATCTCACTTCCTCATTCCTCAGAACCAAAGCTATAAACATGGCCTTTGCTGACCATTAGAAAGGGTGGGAAAAAAGCTTTTGCCAATAGAAAGTCATTGAGAAAGTTGCATAGTTCATTCCTGCAAGGATCTTATCTCCAGCCATGTAGCTGTATAGTTATTCTCTCTAGGGTCCTGAAGTACCACAGCTGGTCCTCTTGGTCTAGGGGTGACGTGGGATGTACTGTGTCCCAGACTCCTCTCCCCTTCTCCCCCCTGCCCTCCCCTCTCCTCCCCTGTCAGACAGCACAGCAGAGACCAGAGATGTTGTCTGAAGGAGTGAGACAGCATGTAGAGAGCAGGGTTCAGGAAGCAGTGGGCGTAGGCCAAAATACGACACACAACGTACACAACATACAGCCTCTTCGTGACCTCACAGTCAGTGTATACAGACAAGAGGAAGATGGTTAGGTTGTACGGCGCCCAGCAGACGAAGAACGCTACCACGATACAGAAGACCACCAGCACTGTGCGGTGTCGTCTCCTGGTCGCAGTTACCAGGACCGTCCTGAGAATGGCACTGTAGCAGAGGATGATGATGATGAGAGGGAGGATGAAGAGCAGGGACACCTGCAGGTAGTAGCCCAGCTTCTGGGGGACAGAGAGAGGGAGAGAGGTTATATATGAATATCCAGCTTCTGGGGACAGAGAGAGGGAGGGAGGTTATATATGAATATCCAGCTTCTGGGGACAGAGAGAGGGAGGGAGGTTATATATGAATAACCAGCTTCTGGGGGACAGAGAGAGGGAGGGAGGTTATATATGAATATCCAGCTTCTGGGGACAGAGAGAGGGAGAGAGAGGTTATATATGAATATCCAGCTTCTGGGGGACAGAGAGAGGGAGGGAGGTTATATATGAATATCCAGCTTCTGGGGGACAGAGAGAGGGAGAGAGGTTATATATGAATATCCAGCTTCTGGGGGACAGAGAGAGGGAGAGAGGTTATATATGAATATCCAGCTTCTGGGGGACAGAGAGAGGGAGGGAGGTTATATATGAATATCCAGCTTCTGGGGGACAGAGAGAGGGAGGGAGGTTATATATGAATAACCAGCTTCTGGGGGACAGAGAGAGGGAGGGAGGTTATATATGAATATCCAGCTTCTGGGGGACAGAGAGAGGGAGAGAGGTTATATATGAATATCCAGCTTCTGGGGGACAGAGAGAGGGAGAGAGGTTATATATGAATATCCAGCTTCTGGGGGACAGAGAGAGGGAGGGAGGTTATATATGAATATCCAGCTTCTGGGGGACAGAGAGAGGGAGAGGGAGGTTATATATGAATATCCAGCTTCTGGGGGACAGAGAGAGGGAGGGAGGTTATATATGAATATCCAGCTTCTGGGGGACAGAGAGAGGGGGAGAGAGGTTATATATGAATATCCAGCTTCTAGGGGACAGAGAGAGGGGGAGAGAGGTTATATATGAATATCCAGCTTCTGGGGGACAGAGATATATTTTACTTATAAGGACTGAATGCTACGTTAAGGCTACCAAGCTTCCTAGAACAGAACAGATATTATCTGACTGCAACTTCAATTAGCACTGAGGTGTGAAGTGAGAGGTGTCAAAGCCCTTGAGCCCAACAATGGCAGGAGAGTTCCACAGCCTCCCAGAGGCCTTTGAACCCCCCTCCCTCTCAGAGGTCATTACAATACAGTATCCTCTGGATGTAAAAAATGACAAGCTCCTCATGGAAAATCAAGAGACACTTTCTGCTGACTATTATAAAAATGGGAACGTAAGCAACTTAATCTTCCACACAGACCATCCCCTGGCATGGCAGAGTGCTATATTAACACACTACCCCTCTGTTAAGATGGGGGTGTTAGCGATGGGTGGGAACTCACGATACTAGACAACGAGGACTCTGAGTCAGCCAATGTCAACCTGTATAAGTCTGGAACAGTAACAGTACAGGGCAACCCCAAACAGTTTCAGCTGGACTTTCACATAATCAAAGAGAGAGCTCAGCAGGATAAGCTCTCTCTTGAGAAAGATACCCCCACCCCAAGCGTGTCAGACCAGACCTCCTCATTAAATAACCCCACAGTCGAGCATCCCCAAGTGGAAAGTCAACCTCCCAGCACGGAGAAACACTTTTTGCACAGAGTACTACTCCCTCATTGAAATGAAGGATTAATTCACCCAGCTGGAGGTAAGGCAGGTGGAGCTGGAACAGCAGGTGAACACACTCCAGTCAGCAGAAAAAATTGTCCAGCTCAACAACACCCCCTCAACCAGACCCGGAGAGCTGGAGGTGGAGAGAGACATGTCTGCACTCTGGACTGTGGTGAGACAACATCAACAGGAGAAAGAGCAGGAGCAGGAAAGGAACAGAGCACTAGAGGAGAGGATCAGAGTGCTGGAGGAGAAGGTGAGAACGATGACGGGTGACAGAGAACAACCCATTAGAGAGCTGGCCACCACCGCAGAGAAGCCAGGAGAACAGCCCACCTCAGACACTGACCAAAGTCTCAACAGCACAGCAGAACAGACCACCTCAGACCATAGCCTCAACATCACAGCAGGACGGACAAATGAATAACCCCAAGCCCAGCGGATCCCACCCCCTCTGAGCACACCCCCTGTCAGCCACCCTGATAGCCCTCCTGACAACCGCCCAACACCAACTGAGGACATACACAAGCCACAGATTGTACTCCTTATGGACTTAAACGGGAAATATGTACAAGAAAATTAACTTTTTCACAAACACACAGTGTCTAAACTCTGCTGTCCAAACACCCAGCGCACCCTAGACCTTCTGTCTGAGGACCAACTAGGATCACCCAGCCACATAATAATACACAGGCACAAACAACCTGAGAGCCCAGCTACCACAAACAAACTTCCACCCTGCAAATATTTCCTGTGACTGTGCCTCAAAACCAAATGTTTGCCTGGCCCACCACTCCACCCTGGACTTGAACAGCCTTTACGACCAGGTCCACCTGTACAGGGCAGCAGTGCCCACCTTCGCTCGGACCCTAAAGGATATTGCCCTCAACCGCAGCCCCAACACCTCACACAGGAGCAACAGATCAACAGACACCCCGCCCAGACCAGCGAGGTCATCTGCCTTTGGCCTAAAGAGCAGGAACCTGGACTTCACCAAATAAATCAGAAATACAGACATTGTCATCCTACAAGAAACATGGTATAGAGGAGACGGACCCACTGGTTGCCCTCTAGGTTACAGAGAGCTGGTAGTCTCCCATCCACCAAACTACCAGGTGTGAAACAGGGAAGGGACTCAGGGGGTATGCTAATTTGGTATAGAGCAGACCTAACTCACTCTATTCAATTAATCAAAACAGGAACATTTTACATTTGAGAAATTGAGAAACCTATCCAACCAAAAACATAGAGACCCAGAAAACCTGAGCCTTTGGTGAATCACTAAAACAATACAGAATCCATAGACTCTAATCACTTCTGGGAAGATCGTAAAAACACTAAACAAACAACAACAACAAGAGTTATCTATCCAAAACTGAGATATTTTTGGCCCTATATCAAAGAACAAACAGCAAAAACATATACATGATCAAATACAAATCTTAGAATCAACTACTAAAGACTAGCAGAACCCACTGGATTCTCCAATTACATTGAATGAACTACAGGACAAAATACAAACCCTCCAACCCAAAAAGGCCTGTGGTGTTGATGGTATCCTCAATGAAATGATAAAATATACAGACCACAAATTCCAATTGGCTATACTTAAACTCTTTAACATCACCCTTAGCTCTGGCATCTTCCCAAAAAATTGGAACCAAGGACTGATCACCTAAATCCACAAAAGTGGAGACAAATTTGACCCCAATAACTACCGTGTGATATGCGTCAACAGCAACCTTGGGAAAATCCTCTGCATTATCATTAACAGCAGACTCGTACATTTCCTCAGTGAAAACAATGTACTGAGCAAATGTCAACTTGGCTTTCTACCAAATTATCGTACGACTGACCACGTATTCACCCTGCACACCCTAATTGACAAACAAACAAACCAAAACAAAGGCAACGTCTTCTCATGCTTTGTTGATTTCAAAAACCTTTTCACTCAATTTGGCATGAGGGTCTGCTATACAAACTGATGGAAAGTGGTGTTGGGGAAAACATACAATATTATAAAATCTGTGTACACAAACAACAAGTATGCGGTAAAAATTGGCAAAAAACACACATTTCTTTCCACAAGGCCGTGGGGTGAGACAGGGATGCAGCTTAAGCCCCACCCTCTTCAACATATATATCAACGAATTGGCGAGGGCACTAGAACAGTCTGCAGCACCTGGCCTCACCCTACTAGAATCAAAACTTTAATGTCTACTGTTTGCTGATGATCTGGTTCTTCTGTCACCAACCAAGGAGGGCCTATAGCAGCACCTAGATCTTCTGCACAGATTCTGTCAGACATGGGCCCTGACAGTAAATCTCATTAAGACAAAAATTATGGTGTTCCAAAAAAGGTCCAGTTGCCAGGACCACAAATACAAATTCCATCTAGACTCCGTTGCCCTAGAGCACACAAAAAACAATATATACCTCGACCTAAACATCAGCGGCACAGGTAGCTTCCACAAAACTGTGAACGATCTGAGAGACAAGGCAAGAAGGGCCTTGCCATCAAATGGAACATAAAATTTGACATACCAATTAGGATCTGGCTAAAAATACTTGAATCAGTTATAGAACCCTTTATGGATGTGAGGTCTGGGGTCCGCTCACCATCCAAGAATTCACAAAATGGGACAAACACCAAATTGAGACTCTGCATGCAGAATTCTGCAAAAATATCCTCAGTGTACAACGTAAAATACCAAATAATCCATGCAGAGCAGAATTAGGCCGCTACCCACTAATTATCAAAATCCAGAAAAGAGCCGTTAAATTCTACAACCACCTTAAAGGAAGCGATTCCCAAACCTTCCATAACAAAGCCATCACCTACAGAGAGATAAACCTGGAAAAGAGTTCCCTAAGCAAGCTGGTCCTGGGGCTCTGTTCACAAACACAAACAGACCCCACAGAGCCCCAGGACAGCAACACAATTAAACCCAACCAAATCATGAGAAAACAAAAAGAGAATTACTTGACACATTGGAAAGAATTAACAAACTAGAATGCTATTTGGCCCTAAACAGAGAGTACACAGTGGCACAATACCTGACCACTGTGATTGACACAAACTTAAGGAAAGCTTTGACTATGTACAGACTTAGTGAGCATAGCCTTGCTATTGAGAAAGGCCGCCGTCGGCAGACCTGGCTCTCAAGAGAAGACAGGCTATGTGCACACTGCCCACAAAATGAGGTGGAAACTGAGCTGCACTTCCTAACCCAATTTTGATTAACTCCCATATCTATTGGGTGAAATACCACAGTGTGCCATCACAGCAGCAAGATTTGTTAACTGTTGCCACAAGAAAAGGGCAACCAGTGAAGAACAAACACCATTGTAAATACAACCCATATTTATGTTTATTTATTTTCCCTTTTGTACTTGAACTATTTGCACATCGTTACAACACTGTATATAGACATAATATGACATTTGAAATGTCTTTATTCTTTTGGAACTTCTGAGTGTAATGTTTACTGTTAATATTTATTGTTTATTTCACTTTTGTTTACTATCTACTTCACTTGCTTTGGCAATGTTTTTTTATTTTATTTATTTTATTTTATTTTATTTTCTTGGGGGTAGATCAGCTTTAATATTGCAAATGGATTGTAACTTCCATCAATGTAATTGTCTGCATCACTTCCAATCCCTATCACGACTAGCTCTTAGTAAAATTTGCAGTATTTTGTTTTTTTATGTATTATTTTTTACATTATTAGCTCAGAAAGTGTTTTGCATCATTATATACAGCCGGGAAAAACTATTGGATATCAGAGTGGCGGTAACTCACCAGCATTACGACCAGGAATATGACTTTCCCAAAGCAGATCCCTTGTTTGCTCTCCCCAGGGCAATTGAACTGATTCCAGCGGATGACCCAAAACATCGCCTGCGGAGGAGAGGCACTCAGAGCGGCCTGCTGGTTCGACTTAGGAGGCGCGCACACCATCCACCGCTTCCAAGTACAGTTGAAGTCGGAAGTTTACATACATCTTAGCCAAATACATTTTAGCTCAGTTTTTTACAATTCCTGACATTTAATCCTAGTAAAGATTCCCTGTCTGAGGTCAGTTAGGATCACCATTTTATTTTATGAATGTGAAATGTCAGAATAATAGTAGAGAGAATGATTTATTTGAGCTTTTATTTCTTTCATCACATTCCCAGTGGGTCAGAAGTTTACATACACTCAATTAGTATTTGGTAGCATTGCCTTTAAATTGTTTAACTTGGGTCAAATGTTTGGGTAGCCTTCCAAAAGCTTCCCACAATAAGTTGGTTGAATTTTGGCCCATTCCTCCTGACAGAGCTGGAAGTATGCTTGGGGTCATTGTCCATTTGGAAGACCCATTTGTGACCAAGCTTTAACTTCCTGACTGATGTCTTGAGATGTTGCTTCAATGTATCCACATCATTTTCCTTCCTCATGATGCCATCTATTTTGTGAAGTGCAGCAAAGCACCCCCACAGCATGATGCTGCCACCCCTGTGCTTCACGTTTGGGATGGTGTTCTTCGGCTTGCAAGCGACCCCCTTTTTCCTCCAAACATAACGATGGTCATTATGGCCAAACAGTTCTATTTTTGTTTCATCAGACCAGAGGACATTTGTCCAAAAAGTACGATCTTTGTCCCCATGTGCAGTTGCAGACCGTAGACTGGCTTTTTTATGGCGGTTTTGGAGCAGTGGCTTCTTCCTTGCTGAGCGGCCTTTCAGGTTATGTCGATATAGGACTCGTTTTACTGTGGATATAGATACAGTGGGGGAAAAAAGTATTTAGTCAGCCACCAATTGTGCAGTATTTAGTCAGCCACCAATCTCATGATACATGGCCCCATTCATTCTCAAGTCGTCCTGGTCCCTTTGCAGAAAAACAGCCCCAAAGCATGATGTTTCCACCCCCATGCTTCACAGTAGGTATGGTGTTCTTTGGATGCAACTCAGCATTCTTTGTCCTCCAAACACGACAAGTTGAGTTTTTACCAAAAAGTTCTATTTTGGTTTCATCTGACCATATGACATTCTCCCAATCCTCTTCTGGATCATCCACATTTATTTTTTTTAATTTTTTTTTAATTTCACCTTTATTTAACCAGGTAAGCCAGTTGAGAACAAGTTCTCATTTACAATTGCGACCTGGCCAAGATAAAGCAAAGCAGTGCGATAAAAACAACAACACAGAGTTACATACAGTGGGGGAAAAAAGTATTTAGTCAGCCACCAATTGTGCAAGTTCTCCCACTTAAAAAGATGAGAGAGGCCTGTAATTTTCATCATAGGTACACGTCAACTATGACAGACAAAATGAGAAAAAAAATTCCAGAAAATCACATTGTAGGATTTTTAATGAATTTATTTGCAAATTATGGTGGAAAATAAGTATTTGGTCACCTACAAACAAGCAAGATTATAACCGCGATCGATAATAGACAGTACTGTGCAGCCGTCTTCATCGACCTGGCCAAGGCTTTCGACTCTGTCAACCAACGCATTCTTATTGGCAGACTAAATAGCCTTGGTTTCTCAAATGACTGCCTCAAGAACAACCAGGCATCCTCTACTGACGAAATGAGATATATATCCATCCAGGATACCTGGGCCAGGTCAATTAGGAAGGCCTGCTCGCTGAAGTGTTTTAGGGAGCGTTTGACAGTGATGAGGGGTGGTCGTTTGACCGCGGACCCGTTACGGACGCAGGCAATAAGGCAGTGATCGCTGAGATCCTGGTTGAAGACAGCGGAGGTGTATTTAGAGGGTAAGTTAGTCAGGATGATATCTATGAGGGTACCCATGTTTACGGATTTAGGGTTGTACCTGGTAGGTTCGTTGATAATTTGTGTGAGATTGAGGGCATCTAGTTTAGATTGTAGGATGGCCGGGGTGTTAAGCATATCCCAATTTAGATCACCAAGCAGTACGAACTCTGAGGATAGATGGGGGGCAATCAATTCACATATGGTGTCCAGGGCACAGCTGGGAGCTGAGGGGGGTCTGTAGCAAGCGGCAACAGTAAGAGATTTATTTCTGGAAAGGTGGATTTTTAGAAGTAGAAGCTCAAACTGTTTGGACACAGACCTGGATAGTATGATAGAGCTCTGCAGGCTATCCCTACAGTAGATTGCAACTCCACCCCCTTTGGCACTTCTATCTAGACGGAAAATGTTATAGTTGGGGATGGAAATTTCAGAATCTTTGGTGGCCTTCCTAAGCCAGGATTCAGACACTTCTAGGACATCAGGGTTGGCGGAGTGTGCTAACGCAGTGAATAACTCAAACTTAGGAAGGAGGCTTCTGATATTTACGTGCAGAAAACCAAGGCTTTTACGGTTACAGAAGTCAACAAATGATAGCTCATGGGGAGTAGGAGTGATACTGGGGGCTGCAGGGCCTGGGTTAGCCTCTACATCACCAGAGGAACAGAGGAGGAGTAGAATAAGGATACGACTAAAGGCTTTAAGAACTGGTCTTCTAGTGCGTTGGGTACATAGAATAAAGGGGGCAGATTTCCGGGCGTTGTAGAAAAGATTCAGGGCATTATGTACAGACAAGGATATGGAAGGATATGAGTACAGTTGAGGTAATCCTAAGCGTTGGGTAACTATGAAAGAGATAGCATCACTGGAGGCACCGATTGAGCCGGTCTCGGCGTGTATGGGGGGTGGAACAAAGGAACTATTTGAGGCAGTTTGAGAGGGACTTGGGGCTCTACAGTGAAATTGTATAATAAGAACAAACCCAAACAGCAATAGGCAAGGCATATTGACATGGGAGAGAGGCATAAAGCAATCACAGGTGTTATTAGAGAGAGCTAAGACGACAACTGGTAATAGCGATAAAGTTTGGGCTGAGGCTAAACAGAGTAAACAGGACATGGTACCGTGTAAAGGAACAGTCCAGCAGGCATCAGCTGTGCAGCTGAGTGATCATAAGGTCCAGTGAACAGCAATATGTAAGTCCGAGAGCAGTTCAAATTGGTGCTTCAGCACAGCTAGCAGGAAGCACAGTTGTAGTTTGCGTGTGCTAGCGGGCCGGGGCTAGCAGATGGATCTTCGTGGTCGTCGCAACGGGAAGCCTGTTGAAACCACATCAGACGATTTCGTCGGCAAACCAGTCGTGTTGGATCGGCGGGGCTCAGTGTCAACACTAGGAGGTCCCGTCCGGTTGACAGAGAGGTAGATAGCCGGGAGATGGGCCAGAGGCTAGCTCAAGGCTAACTGGTGCTTGCTATGGGGCAATGGTAATTAGCCAACAACAGGTTGCAGCTAGCTGGTTGCGATGATCCGGCGCTAGGGTCCAGTGATTTCGGCAGAAAGTCCGATATGCTCTGGGTCGATAGCACGCTGTGCAGACTGGCCGACGAATTGTCCAGGCTAGAGCTGGCTGGTGGATAGTGCAGGCCACGGACAGTGGTGAAGACGCTAACGGTGACTAATATCAAGTAGCCATTCAGTTGCAGCTAGACTAGTTTCAGCTTAAGGTTCTTGATGAAAGTTATAAAGAAATAATAGAATCCTTTCCACGTTGGGTGAGGCGGGTTGCAGGAAAGTATATTTAGTTAAAGAATGAAAAGTAAAATTGAGAAATAAATACAAAATAGACAAAAGAAACAAGAAACTGGATATTTACACTAGGACACAGAATAAAACCACAACCGCACTGCTACGCCATCTTGGACAAATGCACTCTAGCAAACTTCAGACGGGCCTGGACATGTACTGGCTTAAGCAGGGGGACACGTCTCGCACTGCAGGATTTGAGTCCCTGGCGGCGTAGTGTGTTACTGATGGTAGGCTTTGTTACTTTGGTCCCAGCTCTCTGCAGGTCATTCACTAGGTCCCACCGTGTGGTTCTGGGATTTTTGCTCACCGTTCTTGTGATCATGTTGACCCCACGGGGTGAGATCTTGCGACCACACGGGGGGACCTAGTGAATGACCTGCAGAGAGCTGGGACCAAAGTAACAAAGCCTACCATCACTAACACACTACGTGCATTTGGATGATCCAGAAGAGGATTGGGAGAATGTCATATGGTCAGATGAAACCAAAATATAACTTTTTGGTAAAAACTCAACTCGTGTTTGGAGGACAAAGAATGCTGAGTTGCATCCAAAGAACACCATACCTACTGTGAAGCATGGGGGTGGAAACATCATGCTTTGGGGCTATTTTTCTGCAAAGGGACCAGGACGACTGATCCGTGTAAAGGAAAGAATGAATCGTGAGATTTTGAGTGAAAACCTCCTTCCATCAGCAAGGGCATTGAAGATGAAACGTTTCAGAAGCATTTCAAGGTCCTGGAGTGGCCTAGCCAGTCTCCAGATCTCAACCCCATAGAAAATCTTTGGAGGGAGTTGAAAGTCTGTGTTGCCCAGCGACAGCCCCAAAACATCACTGCTCTAGAGGAGATCTGCATGGAGGAATGGGCCAAAATACCAGCAAAAGTGTGTGAAAACCTTGTGAAGACTCACAGAAAACGTTTGACCTGTGTCATTGCCAACAAAGGGTATATAACAAAATATTGAGAAACTTTTGTTATTGACCAAATACTTATTTTCCACCATAATTTGCAAATAAATTCATTAAAAATCCTACAATGTGATTTTCTGGAGAAAAAAAATTCTCATTTTGTCTGTCATAGTTGACGTGTACCTATGATGAAAATTACAGGCCTCTCTCATCTTTTTAAGTGGGAGAACTTGCACAATTGGTGGCTGACTAAATACTTTTTTCCCCCACTGTATAACCTATACACTTATTATGGACACAGTATGCTTACATTATTAGTTATCTTGTTATTAGTTGTTGTTAGTTGTTATTAGTCCCATCCTCTGTAGCTCAGCTGGTAGAGCACGGCGCTTGTAACGCTAAGGTAGTGGGTTCGATCCCCGGGACCACCCATACACAAAAAATGTATGCACGCATGACTGTAAGTCGCTTTGGATAAAAGCGTCTGCTAAATGGCATATTATTATTATTATTATTATTATTATCCTTCAACTCCATTCAACACCACCCATCTATCTCTTAACACCATCCATATTGGATTTCTATTTGCCATATATTTTTCAACTGTACTGTGATGTTTTACAAAAGTTCTGAACCTTTCTATTCTCATTGTTTCTACAGATTGTAAATTGAAAATAAACATTTTTGCTAAAAGTATTATTATATTATTGATCGATTGACTGTGACTTTTTAGATCACCCAGTAATGCTATCTGCAAGGTTAGCTCCAGGTAAATATTGCAATCCTTCAGCCATTCTTGGACCTGTGTCCAAAAACAAGCTACAAATGGGCAGTACCAAAACAAATGATCTAATGATTCCGTCTCTTCGCAGCAATATCTGCAGAGCTGGGAAGATTGTATCCCCCATATAAATAGTATTCTATTGGTAGCAATAATTTTATATAGCAATTTAAATTGAACAATTCTAAGTTTTGAATCCGGTGTCGTTTTGCGTGTCAGTTCATAAACACTATGCCATGGAATCGGTACGTCAAAAATCTCTTCCCAACTATTTTGCAATCTATATGGGACGGCTTTCAATCCTTTAGTCCTTAAATGAAACTTGTATACTTTTTTATTTATCACAGTTTTCTTTAACCAGTTATGTTCTTTAATGCAGACAGACAAGTTCCTTACTTTTTCCCCCTTCCACTTTCCTCTTCCATTTTTGTGGTAATACTACAATTATTTGGTTGTAGTTTTGGGTAGAGCAGACATTTCCATATGTTTTTGTTAGCTGCATGTGCGACATAACTCCACCAGTCACACAATATTTGTTGCATTATTTGTTCTGTTGTTTCTGGAGTATTAAATTGAAATTGCAACCAACTTTCTATGGCTTGTTTTAGAAATAGTGATATTTGGGAGATTATTTCCTTTTCAAATAACTGAAAGTGAGAAGTTGTAATCTGAATAAAGGGAAAAAGGCCATTCTTGAACATGGGGTGAGACAATCTGACTAATTTGCTAGAGCACCAGTTATAACTTTTGTATGACTGAAGCTTTTAGTGATAGGTCTAGTGCTTTAATATTTAATAATTTCTGTCCTCCGAATTCATATTCATTATATAAATAGGCCCGTTTAATTTTGTCTGGCTTGCCGTTCCAAATAAAATTTAATATTATTTTCTCATATAATTTAAAAAACTGTTCGCTCGGCGTAGGCAAGACCATAAGCAAATAGGTAAACTGGGATAATACTAAAGAGTTAATCAGGGTGATTTTTCCACAAATTGACAGGTATTTACCTTTCCATGGTAGCAAGATCTTATCTATTTTTGCCAACTTTCTATTAAAATGTATTGGAGTGAGATCATTTATTTCATTTGGGATATGTATTCCGAGTATATCCACATCACCATCAGACCATTTTATTGGTAAACTACATGGTAATGTAAAAATTGTATTTTTTAGTGATCCAATACGTAATATAGTACATTTAACATAATTTGGTTGTAATCCAGAGAGGTTAGAAAATATATCTAGATCCTCTCTGAGGCTGTGGAGGGATTATATAGGAATTGTCAGCTTCTGGGGGACAGAGAGAGAGAGAGAGAGAGAGAGAGCGGCGGGGGGGGGGGGGGGGGGGGTTATATAGGAATTGTCAGCTTCTGGGGGACAGAGAGAGAGAGGGGTTATATATGAATATCCAACATTGGAAAAGGAGCTGGGCACAATTAGAAACAGGAATGTCCACTCACTGTTTGCTGAAACACAAAGTACATACAAAGACCATGTCAGTGGAAACTTGTATCACTGAAAGCTTAATGAAAGATCACTCGTATGAGCTGTAAACAGTGTTACTGTAACCCACCTCCTCATCCGAAGTTCCAGGTGAGACCTCACAAGTGAACATTCTTGTCCCGTTTTCCACTTCCTGTACCCGGGAGGATATGACATCACTGAGGGAGGCGGCCAGGCTGACTACCCATGATGCTGTGCAGGCGGCCCATGCGAACCTCAGTCGTCTCCGGGGCACGGCAACCCAGCGGGAGACGACGACTGTCACACAGCGGTCAACAGTCATGGAGGTCAGCAGCATCATACTGCTGTAGAGCCCGGTGAAGTACGCCCCCGTCAACAGCTTACAGGCCTGGGGTCAGAGGTTAGGGTTAGAGGTCAGAGGTTAAGGTTAGGAGTCAGAGGTTAAGGTTAGGAGTCAGAGGTTAGGGTTAGGAGTCAGAGGTTAGGAGTCAGAGAATAGGGTTAGAGGTCAGAGGTTAGGGTTAGGAGTCAGAGGTTAAGGCTAGAGGTCAGAGGTTAGGGTTAGGAGTCAGAGGTTAGGGTTAGGAGTCAGAGGTTAGGGTTAGGAGTCAGAGGTTAGGGTTAGGAGTCAGAGGTTAAGGCTAGAGGTCAGAGGTTAGGGTTAGGAGTCAGAGGTTAGGGTTAGGAGTCAGAGGTTAGGGTTAGGAGTCAGAGGTTAGGGTTAGGAGTCAGAGGTTAAGGCTAGAGGTCAGAGGTTAGGGTTAGGAGTCAGAGGTTAGGGTTAGGAGTCAGAGGTTAAGGCTAGAGGTCAGAGGTTAGGGTTAGGAGTCAGAGGTTAGGGTTAGGAGTCAGAGGTTAGGGTTAGGAGTCAGAGGTTAAGGCTAGAGGTCAGAGGTTAGGGTTAGGAGTCAGAGGTTAGGGTTAGGAGTCAGAGGTTAAGGCTAGGAGTCAGAGGTTAAGGCTAGAGGTCAGAGGTTAGGGTTAGGAGTCAGAGGTTAGGGTTAGGAGTCAGAGGTTAAGGCTAGAGGTCAGAGGTTAGGGTTAGGAGTCAGAGGTTAGGGTTAGGAGTCAGAGGTTAAGGCTAGAGGTCAGAGGTTAGGGTTAGGAGTCAGAGGTTAGGGTTAGGAGTCAGAGATTAGAGTTAGGAGTCAGAGGTTAAGGCTAGAGGTCAGAGGTTAGGGTTAGAGGTCAGAGGTTAGGGTTAGAGGTCAGAGGTTAGAGGTCAGCAGCATCAGACTCCTGTAGAGCCGGTGAAGTACGCCCCCGTCAACAGCTTACAGGCCTGTGGGTCAGAGGTTAGGGTTAGGAGTCAGAGGTCAGGGTTAAATGTTAAAGGTTAGGGGTCAGCAGCATCACTGTAGTGACCGGTGAAGTACGCCCCCCGTCAACAACTTACAGGCCTGGAGGGAGGGTTGGGGTTAGAGGTCAGAGGTTAAGCGTTAGAGGTTAGGGTTAGGAGTCAGAGGTTAGGGTCTGAGGTTAGGGTTAGGGTTAGAGGTCAGGGTTAGGGTTTGTCATACCCACCAGGTCACCGAACAGCCAGTGGGAGAGGTGGTAGACTGCCCAGAAGGGCAGGGTCAGGGTGAATAGGAGGTCAGAGGTCAACAGGTTGAGGACGAACAGGTTGGTGACCCTCCTCAGGTCCTCATAACGACACAAGGCAACCAGCAACAACCCGTTACCTAGACAACACAGAACACACTGTTACCTAGACAACACAGAACACACTGTTACCTAGACAACACAGAACACACCGTTCGTTACCTAGACAACACAGAACACACCGTTAACTAGACAACACAGAACACACTGTTACCTAGACAACACAAAACACACCGTTACCTAGACAACACAGGGCACACAGTAACAGGCCATTACCTGATAGGATAAAGATATTAAGATTTTCCCAATACGCATAGTTTTTTATGAAAAATAAGTAGTATTCACTAGGTTTATTCTGTTGACCGAAAGCATTGATTAATAAGTTACCTGTGACACTGAGGAGTAAGATGACCAGGAAGCAACCAAGTTACCTGTGACACTGAGGAGGAAGATGACCAGGAAGCAACCAAGTTACCTGTGACACTGAGGAGGAAGATGACCAGGAAGCAACCAAGTTACCTGTGACACTGAGGAGGAAGATGACCAGGAAGCAACCAAGTTACCTGTGACACTGAGGAGGAAGATGACCAGGAAGCAACCAAGTTACCTGTGACACTGAGGAGGAAGATGACCAGGAAGCAACAAGCCGTGACCTCCCCTAACGCGTCGACATCGTCACACAGCAGGACAATCTCTTCATCATAGTCTTCATCAGTGTAGTGCAGAAGGCTTTCATTCACAGAGCTGGTCTCATTCACCACGGTCTCCCAGGACTCACTCAGGTCCATTGCTGCAAATAGATGATTTATACTATAGAATTACAGTGAGCCAGTGACTACAGTACAGATCCCATAAAATATAGATGATTTATACTATAGAATGTGTGGCGTACAGCAGGTCAGCCACCAGGGGGAGACTCATCGAGGCCTGGTAACAGATGGAGTATACATCAGGAGGCCGTGGCTCCATCTGCTGGACGGGCCAGGTCTCGACGGGCTCCCCGGACAGGACTAACTGGGGCTGATTGGGAGCTGGGGAGTAATTAAGGGCGGATTGCTCAAGGCCCATAAAGCGGCCAGAAGGGCAGCACATGAGAGAGGACTGGGGGAAGTAAGGTAACGTCTGTGTAGGTGGAGACGGGATCCTGGAGAGGATATCATGGAGGAGGACTGGGGGAAGTAAGGTAACGTCTGTGTAGGTGGAGACGGGATCCTGGAGAGGATATCATGGAGGAGGACTGGGGGAAGTAAGGTAACGTCTGTGTAGGTGGAGACGGGATCCTGGAGAGGATATCATGGAGGAGGACTGGGGGAAGTAAGGTAACGTCTGTGTAGGTGGAGACGGTATCCTGGAGAGGATATCATGGAGGCGACCTAACCCTTTCTTTTGATTATTGTATTAATAAACACCCTTGAAACCGAGCTAATCACACTCTGGCCGTGTCTGATCTGTGTAAACGTCTTGACCCAACCCCCTGATCTGCCACAAATGATAGTGATTCACCACAGTGCAGATCACAGAGAATAAATATGATTTATACTATAGAATTACAGTGAGCCAGTGACTACATTACAGATCACAGAGAATAAATATGATTTATAATATAGAATGACAGTAAACCAATGACTACAGTACAGATCTCAGAGAATAAAGATGATTTATTCTACAGAATGACAGTGACATTACATTTACGTCATTTAGCAGACGCTCTTATCCAGAGCGACTTACAGTTAGTGAGTGCATACATTAATTGTTTTATTTATATCTTTTTTTATATATCTTTTTTCATACAGGCCCCCCGTGGGAATCGAACCCACAACCCTGGCGTTGCAAATGCCATGCTCTACCAACTGAGCTACATCCCTGCCGGCCATTCCCTCCCCTACCCTGGACGACGCTGGGCCAATTGTGTGCCGCCCCATGGGTCTCCCGGTCGCGGCCGGCTACAACAGAGCTTGGATTTGAACCAGGATCTCTAGTGGCACAGCTAGCACTGCGATGCAGTGCCTTAGACCACTGCACCACTACAGTACAAATCCCAGAGAATAAAGATGATTCATACTATAGAATGACAGTGAGCCAGTGACTACAGTACAGATCACAGAGAATAAATATGATTAATACAGGCCCCCCGTGGGAATTGGCAGACTAAATAGCCTTGGTTTCTCAAATGACTGCCTCGCCTGGTTCACCAACTATGTCATGAGCCTCTCACTCCACCGGGTTACCACCTTAATTTTCTTCCACTCTGCTCACCACTCTCTCTACTCAGCCTAACTAGCTCCACCTGTCCCTGCTCTGCTCTGCTCTAATTACTCTGCCAGCTGCGCTGCATTACCCACTACCTCTCCCAGTATTTAAGGCCCTGTCTTTCAGCTCTCCGGTGTCAGATCGTCTGCAAAGCTCACACCCGGAACCTGTTTGCTCGCGCTTCTGGCTCACCCTGGTTTTGTGACCCCGGACCTGCCTGTTTTTTGGATACTCTTCTGCCCCAGGAGATCCAGACCTGCTTCTGCCATACGACTCCTGACTACTCTTCAATCCCGGTAACTCTGACCAGCCTTCTGCCTTGCTACTACGTATTTGGATTTCCCTTGAACTGTACTGCTGCCTTGTTTCATTCCGCCCTGTTGTGTCTGTGTCTCCCCCCCCCAGGACTTCTGGACCACCCACCACCGGCTTCATAGGACGCATCGCTGCCACTGGGGGGGGCACAGACCCAGCACATTGGACGGGATCCCTGTTACCCCTGGAGCCTTCATTCACTCCCTACTTCCCTTTTCCCTTAAGTTTTAATAAACTTTCTGGTGTGACGCAATTGTGGTCCTCTGGTCGTCTGTCTGAACCGTGACAGTACGATCTGACCATTATGGACTCAGCGCACACTTTCCCCGACATGGAAACCGATGAGCATGAGCAGCAGTTCCAGCAGCAGCAACAACAACTCGCCATGATCATTCAACTCCTCACCAACCTTACCCCAGCCAGTCTGCCCACCAGCCCTGCCCCCGAGTTACCTGCCCCGGTCATTGCAGCCGCTGCTCCGGAACCCAAGATTGGAAACCCCGAGCGGTTCAACGGCGACTCAACCCAGGTCCGGCCATTCCTGACTAGCTGCCGACTTCAGTTCTCCTTGCAGCCAAGGACCTTCGCCACGGAGGGGGCTAAAGTTGGGTATGCCATCACTCACCTGACGGGCCGAGCTCGACTCTGGGGAACAGCAGAGTTCGAACGTCAAACCCCCGCATGTGCAACCTTCGACCTGTTTGCTGAGGAGATGCTGAAGGTGTTTGACCTGGATTCACCAACCGCAGAGGCGTCTCGTGAACTGTTCAGTATTCGACAAGGCAGACGTACAGTCGCAGACCATTCCATCGACTTCCGAACCCTGGCTAGACGAAGTTCTTGGAACACACCATCGTTGGTGGACGCGTTCTTCCATAGTTTGGCTGACTATATCAAGGACGAGTTGGTCTCCCATGAACTGCCTTCCACTCTTGATGAAGCCATCGCACTGACTGTCAGGATCGACAGAAGGATACAGACCCGTCGTCGTGAGAGGGGGCGCCAAGGTCCACCTACTACCGGCATTCGGAGAGATCCGACTGGGCTCCTGTCATCTACTGCCACTCACCCAGGTCAGTTTGATCAGTCTGAGCCTATGGAGATTGGGCGAGCCTCTCTCACTCCTGCAGAGCGCCAGCGCCGCTTCACCTCAAACCTCTGCCTCTATTGTGGAGGTGATGGACATCGTGTGGTAACCTGCCCTTTAAAGGGCCGAAGCTCACCGGGCATAGGGGGAGTCCGGTTGAGTTCTATGACCATCCAGTCCTCCGACCGCAAACCCCTGCTGCAAGTTCACCTCCGCCTCTCTGACTCAACTCACACCCTGGCTGCTCTGGTGGATTCTGGCGCCGAAGCCAACATAATGGACATCAAGCTGGCACGCCAACTGGGACTGGAGAACCTCCGTTTGACACCTCCTATTCCTGCCCGGGCACTGGACGGACACTTACTCGGATCGGTCACTCATGTCACGGCCCCGGTCTCGATGGGTCTGTCCGGAAACCATCAAGAAACTATCCAGTTTCACCTGCTCCCCTCTCCAGGCCAACCCCTCATCCTGGGTTACCCATGGCTCCGCCGGCACAACCCTCAGCTCGACTGGGTGACCGGGGTGATCAGGGAGTGGGGAGAGGACTGCCACCGAACCTGCCTGCTTGCTGCCGCACTACCCCCTCGGCCAGTACCTACTAACTCCGCTCCTGACCTCTCCAATGTCCCAGAATGCTACCATGGTCTCAGAGAGGTGTTTAACAAAGCAAGAGCCACATCTCTGCCCCCTCACCGACCGTACGACTGTGCCATCGACCTCCTCCCTGGAACAGCCCCTCCAAAGGGTCGTCTTTATTCATTGTCTGCTCCTGAAAGAAAGTCCATGGAGGACTACATCAATGGCTCTCTGTCCGCAGGATTAATCCGTTCATCTTCATCTCCTGCTGGTGCTGGCTTCTTCTTTGTGGGGAAGAAGGACGGATCTCTTCGCCCCTGCATCGACTACAGGGGACTCAACGACATCACAGTGAAAAACCGTTACCCTCTGCCTCTGCTCACCTCTGCTTTTGAGTTGCTCCAGGGAGCCACTGTTTTTACCAAGTTGGATCTCAGAAACGCTTACCACCTAGTGCGGATCCGGGAGGGAGATGAATGGAAAACCGCATTCAATACACCAACAGGCCACTACGAGTATCTGGTTATGCCTTTTGGCCTCACCAATGCTCCTGCTGTGTTCCAGGCTCTAGTGAATGATGTACTGCGGGACATGTTAAACAAGTTTGTCTTCGTTTACCTGGATGACATCCTAATCTACTCCAGAAACCTGTCTGAACACACCCGCCATGTCCAGCAAGTCCTTCATCGTCTTCTGGAGAATTCCCTCTACGCCAAGGCAGAGAAATGTGAGTTTCACGTCAAGACAGTGGCCTTCCTGGGGTACATAGTGGCAGAGGGAAGTATCCAAATGGATCCTGCCAAAGTATCAGCAGTCACTTCATGGCCAGTTCCGGAGAACAGAAAGAAGCTGCAACAGTTTCTGGGGTTTGCTAACTTCTACAGAAAGTTTATCCGGAACTACAGTACCGTTGCTGCCCCTCTCACTGCTCTAACCAGCACCAAGCAACCCTTCACCTGGACCCCAGCAGCCGACAAAGCCTTCAGTACCCTCAAGGTGAGGTTCACCTCCGCTCCCATCCTCCAGATGCCTGATGTGGACCGGCAATTCATTGTGGAGGTGGACGCCTCGGATGTGGGAGTTGGTGCTGTGATTTCTCAGTGGGCTGCGGAGGATAGGAAGCTCCATCCCTGTGCCTTTTTCTCACGTCGGTTGTCCCCCTCTGAGTGCAATTACGACATAGGGAACCGTGAGCTGCTGGCTGTGAAGCTTGCCTTGGAGGAGTGGCGTCACTGGCTGGAGGGGTCCACCATTCCATTTCTCGTTTGGACCGATCATAAGAACTTGGAGTACATCCGCACGGCCAAACGGTTGAACTCCAGGCAGTCCCGCTGGGCCCTGTTCTTCACCAGGTTTAATTTCACTCTGTCATACCGGCCTGGATCACGCAACACCAAGCCAGACGCCCTCTCCCGTCAATTCCAGAAGGATGACACCCCCTCCAAGGACCCTGTGTCGATTCTGCCAAGTCCCTGCATCGTTGCAGCTCTGACCTGGGCTGTTGAGGAACAGGTGCTGGAGGCTCTCCGTAACCAGCCAGGTCCCAGCACTTGCCCAGCTGACCGCCTTTTTGTCCCCGAAGACCTGAGGTCCCAGGTCGTTCAGTGGGGACATGACTCCCGCCTAGCTTGTCACCCTGGCTCCACCCGCACTTACAACCTGCTCGCCCAGAGGTTCTGGTGGCCCTCTCTGAGAAGGGATGTACGGGAATTCGTCCAAGCCTGCCCCATCTGCAACCAACACAAGTCGTCCTGCCAGCCCCCAGCCGGATTGCTGCAGCCCCTGCCTGTGCCCAGACGTCCCTGGTCTCACATCGCCCTTGACTTTGTCACGGGGCTGCCCCCTTCAAGTGGCATGACCGTCATTCTCACCATTGTTGACCGTTTCAGCAAGATGGCACACTTCATTCCCCTCCCCAAGCTCCCAACCGCCAAGGAGACCGCCCAGGTGGTCCTGGAACACGTCTTCCGGATCCACGGACTGCCTAAGGATGTAGTTTCTGACCGTGGTCCACAATTCTCCTCCGCTTTTTGGAAGGAGTTCTGTCACCTGCTGGGAGCCACAGTCAGTCTGACTTCCGGATTCCATCCCCAATCCAATGGGCAGTCAGAGCGGGCTAATCAGGAGCTCGAGAAGGCACTGCGATGCATGACTTCACGCAACCCCCACTCCTGGTCGCAGCAATTGACATGGGTGGAGTACGCACACAATTCTCTGACCTGCTCTGCCATCGGTATGTCCCCTTTCCAATGTGTTTATGGATACCAGCCTCCTCTATTTGCCAGCCAGGAAGAGGAGGTTACTTGCCCATCTGCACTTGCTTTTGCCCGTCGATGTCGCCGCACCTGGTCACAAGCCCGAGCCACACTCCTCAGATCCGTTGCCAGCTACACTACCGGGGCCAACCGTCGGAGAATTCCTGCTCCCACCTACCATGTTGGTCAAAGGGTGTGGTTGTCATCGAAGAACCTGCCACTCAGGGTGGAGTCGCAGAAGCTGGCACCTCGGTTCATTGGCCCATTCCCTATCATAAGAGTGATTAGCCCAACTGCTGTCCGGCTCCAACTGCCTAATTCCCTGAGGGTGCACCCCACTTTCCATGTGTCTAAGATTAAGCCCATCCATGAGAGTCCGCTGGTCCCTGCGGCGCCTTGTCCTCCTCCTCCACGGCTCGTCGATGGTGGTCTGGTTTACACCGTCCGCCGCCTGCTTCGGTCCAGACGGAGGGGTAGGGGTCTCCAGTACCTCATTGACTGGGAGGGCTATGGACCTGAGGAAAGGACCTGGGTGCCAGCTAGTCGGATTGTGGATAGGACTCTCATCACCGCTTTCCACCAACGGCATCCTGATCAACCTGCAATCCGTAGGGGCCGCCCCAGAGGGGTCCCTAACCGTCCTGCCCGCTCGGCTTCCTGTCCTGTGCCTGATCCTGTCTCGGGACCTGTCCCATCTCCCGACCACGGCCCTCCGGCTTCCTCCGAGGATGAGGACGTTCACTCCTCCGGCTCCCCTCCTCCCGCCCGGCGTGGTGTTGCTCTTGGGACTTCTGGGGCCGTCCCTTGGGGGGGGGGTTCTGTCATGAGCCTCTCACTCCACCGGGTTACCACCTTAATTTTCTTCCACTCTGCTCACCACTCTCTCTACTCAGCCTAACTAGCTCCACCTGTCCCTGCTCTGCTCTGCTCTAATTACTCTGCCAGCTGCGCTGCATTACCCACTACCTCTCCCAGTATTTAAGGCCCTGTCTTTCAGCTCTCCGGTGTCAGATCGTCTGCAAAGCTCACACCCGGAACCTGTTTGCTCGCGCTTCTGGCTCACCCTGGTTTTGTGACCCCGGACCTGCCTGTTTTTTGGATACTCTTCTGCCCCAGGAGATCCAGACCTGCTTCTGCCATACGACTCCTGACTACTCTTCAATCCCGGTAACTCTGACCAGCCTTCTGCCTTGCTACTACGTATTTGGATTTCCCTTGAACTGTACTGCTGCCTTGTTTCATTCCGCCCTGTTGTGTCTGTGTCTCCCCCCCCCAGGACTTCTGGACCACCCACCACCGGCTTCATAGGACGCATCGCTGCCACTGGGGGGGGCACAGACCCAGCACATTGGACGGGATCCCTGTTACCCCTGGAGCCTTCATTCACTCCCTACTTCCCTTTTCCCTTAAGTTTTAATAAACTTTCTGGTGTGACGCAATTGTGGTCCTCTGGTCGTCTGTCTGAACCGTGACAAACTACTTCTCAGATAGAGTTCAGTGTATCAAATCGGAGGGCCTGTTGTCTGGACCTCTGGCAGTCTCTATGGGGGTGCCACAGGGTTCAATTCTTGGGCCGACACTTTTCTCCGTGTATATCAATGATGTCGCTCTTGCAGCTGGTGACTCTCAGATCCACCTCTACGCAGACGACACCATTTTGTATACATCTGGCCCTTCATTGGACACTGTGTTAACAAACCTCCAAACGAGCTTCAATGCCATACAACACTCCTTCAGTAGCCTCCAACTGCTCTTAAACACTAGTAAAACTAAATGCATGCTTTTCAATCGAACGCTGCTGGCACCCGCCCACCCAACTAGAATCACCACTCTTGACGGGTCTGACCTAGAGTATGTGGAAAACTACAAATACCTAGGTGTCTGGTTAGACTGTAAACTCTCCTTCCAGACTCACATAAAGAATCTCCAATCCAAAGTTAAATCTAGAATCGGCTTCCTATTTCGCAACAAAGCCTCCTTCACTCATGCTGCCAAACATGCCCTCGTAAAACTGACTATCCTACCGATCCTTGACTTCGGCGATGTCATTTACAAAATAGCCTCCAACACTCTACTCAGCAAATTGGATGTAGTCTATCACAGTGCCATCCGTTTTGTCTCCAAAGCCCCATATACTACCCACCACTGTGGCCTGTACGCTCTTGTTGGCTGGTCCTCACTACATGTTCGTCGTCAAACCCACTGGCTCCAGGCCATCTATAAATCACTGCTAGGCAAATCCCCGCCTTATCTTAGCTCATTGGTCACCATAGCAGCACCCACCCGTAGTCTGCGCTCCAGCAGGTATATCTCACTGGTCATTCCCAAAGCCAACACCTCCTTTGGCCGCCATTCCTTCCAGTTCTCTGCTGCCAATGACTGGAACAAATTGCAAAAATCTCTGAAGCTGGAGACTCTTATCTCCCTCACTAACTTTAAGCATCAGTTGTCAGAGCACCTTACCGATCACTGCACCTGTACACAGCCCATCTGAAATTAGCCCACCCAACTACCTCATCCCTATATTGTTATTTATTTTGCTCTTTTGCACCCCAGTATCTCTATTTGCACATAATCTCTTGCACATCTAGCATTCCAGTGTTAATACTATTGTAATTATTTTGCACTATAGCCTATTTATTGCCTTACCTCCATAACGTGCTACTTTTGCACACACTGTAAATATATTTTCTGTTGTATTTTTGACTTTATGTTTTTTACCCCATATGTAACTCTGTGTTGTTTTTATCGCACTGCTTTGCTTTATCTTGGCCAGGTCGCAGTTGTAAATGAGAACTTGTTCTCAACTGGCTTACCTGGTTAAATAAAGGTGAAATAAAATAAAAATAAAAAATACTATAGAATGACAGTGAGCCAATGACTACAGTACAGATCACAGCAAATAAAGATTACGGTGTTACATACCAGAATGCATTTCAAAGTTTAAGACACTTTCGAAGATGTGAATATGACATGAGTTTCATTAAATACTACAGCTGCGTTTTCATCCATTTTGACCACATATCTATAGCCTCTCTATAATATCATAATAATGTTAACATCAACCTACCATGTGAAATGGATCTCAATGTTAAGATGTTGTTTGTGAGAATACAGTTATCCACTGTTTTACGGTGGAGTGATGAGTGGACAGATTAGAAAGACTTCCTCCTTTTCACCTCAGTTTCACATTTAGTCAAACATAGATGAGTGGAAAGATTATCTGTTGTTCCTCCTTTTCACCGCAAGTTTCACATTTAGTCAAACTTGTGAGTATTCGTTCTTGCCATATATTGGAAGTTTTTAGAAATTTTCAAAAAATGAGAAAACTAATCCGCACTTTATACAGAAGACTTACAAACATTAAACAATGGTTAAATACTTAAACAATTATCAATATTGACACAATTAAAATGTGAATATGAAAAAAATCTCAATCAAAACGCAACAATTACAATAGAATTTGATTCTAAACGTGGTATTACAGTTTTTCTCAATTGCTAAAACAGGAGGAAGAACCCATTGGCTGAACAAAGTTCTCAGTTGCCTGGATTATGCAGTCTGTTGTCAATACCTTAAACCATTTCACATGGTAAAACACAATTTGCAGATTTCACTTAGACTTTTTCAGCAAAACTCTAAACACGTTCTCATTCTCAAAACACATTCTGCACTCTAATGCACATGTCATCCATACTGGTAAACACAAGTGGCAACAATCAAATACAAATAGAGAACACATGTCATTGATTGAACACAACCACTCAAAATGGATTTAACCTGTTTCGAATGATGCGACACAACCAATATAAGCCAGTTCAGAGAGCAAACAGGTTGTTGAAGGTGGGAAGGAGAAAGTCTGAGAAGAAGATACAATGTGAGAGGAAGAGGAGTGCGTATGCGAGGTGGGTGACGAGGAGGAAGAGGAGGAGGAGGGCAAGAAAGAGGAAGAGGAGGACAAAGAGGAAGACAAAGAGTGGAAATATCTGATGAAATTCGAGCAAACAGGATGCGAATGAAACAAGTATACAGAGTACCATTTGTGCGCAACTCACCAAGGGTGAAAGAACTGCGAGCTCAGTATGTACATTCAGAAACATTTACTGTAATCCAGATTGTCTACAGTACTAACACATACTATGTTAATGACATTACTCTTCAGTACATACAATGTATGTGAATCAGAAGGGCATACAGTAGGCCTAATTGTACTCTACAGTATAGCACTGTCTCTGTACGACTACATACAGTATATTGTATTTCTACACAGACAATATTTGACTTGGAAACCTTGGACAGACCCCATGAGTTCATCTTTGTCGATGAAGCAGGCTTCAATCTAACAAAGAGGAGAAGGAGAGGCCCGAAACATGATTGGACAGCGGGCCGTTGTTAAAGTCCCTGGTCAACGAGGTGGCAATGTGTCACGATCGTTTACGGACGAGAAGGACCAAGGCGCAGCGTGATATGCATTCATATTTATTAACGACTAAACACACGACAAAACAACAAACGAAACGTAAAGTCCAAGGTAGCATACAAACAACATACCTTTACGGAACAAGATCCCACAACTAACTGGTGCCAACAGGCTGCCTAAGTATGGTCCCCAATCAGAGACAACGAGAAACAGCTGCCTCTGATTGGGAACCACACCGGCCAACATAGATCTACCCATTCTAGATCTTAAACACAGAACATCGACACAGCAAACACAAACACAGAAAATACACACCCTGACTCAACAAATACAAGTCCTCAGAGTCAGGGCGTGACACAATGTCACAATCTGTGCTGCTATCGGCAACCATGGTGTTCCACATCACCATGTTACACTCGGGCCATATAACACCCAGCACCTTCTCAGATCTATTGCCAATCTAATATATATTTTATTTGAGCAGCAGGTTCAAGAGCAGCAGGGTCGAGAGCTAAATGAGAATCCCATTCCCACCTATGTGATAGTGTGGGACAATGTCAGTTTCCACCGAGCTGCTCAGGTAAGGGAATGGTTTAACATCAATGGGCAGTTTATGAACTTGTACCTCCCTCCATACTGAGTCCGATTGAGGAGTTTTTCTCCTCTTGGAGATGGAAAGTGTATGATAGACAACCCTACACCAGAGTAAATCTGCTGCAAGCCATGGATTTAGCCTGTGGTGATATAGGTGAGGAATCATGTCAGGGCTGGATACGGCACACAAGAGGCTTCTTCCCCCGTTGCCTCAGGAGGGACAATATTGCTTGTGATGTCCTTGAAGTGCTCTGGCCTGACCCAGCCCAAAGACAAGAAGAAGCACATTGATCACATGTTTACTCCTTAGATTTTTGTCCCTTTTAGTATTGTATACTGTAGTGCAGTGCATTGTAGGCATATTATACTGTCCAATGGAGAAATTGTATGGCCCTGAACATAGTCCTGTACGTCCTGTGCTAGCACCACGCACGTGTCGTGCGAAGATGGGCATTCAGCCAGGACGGGGTGTGCCGGCTCAACGCTCCTGGTCTCCAGTACGCCTCCTCGGTCCCGCATATCCTGCGCCTGTTCTACGAGCTGTATCGCCAGTATGCGTGCACAGTCCAGTGCGTCCTGTGCCAGCGCCCTGCATGTACATTTTACATTTACATTTTAGTCATTTAGCAGACGCTCTTATCCAGAGCGACTTACAGGAGCAATTAGGGTTAAGTGCCTTGCTCAAGGGCACATTAACGTCATTTAGCAGACGCTCTTAGCCAGAGCGACTCACAAATTGGTGCGTTCACCCTATAGCCAGTGGGATAACCACTTTACAATTTGGGGGGGGGGGGGGGGGTTAGAAGGAACACTTTATCCTATCCCAGGTATTCCTTAAAGAGGTGGGGTTTCAAATGTCTCCGGAAGGTGGTGAGTGACTCCGCTGTCCTGGCGTCGTGAGGGAGCTTGTTCCACCATTGGGGTGCCAGAGCAGCGAACAGTTTTGACTGGGCTGAGCGGGAGCTATGCTTCCGCAGAGGAAGGGGAGCCAGCAGGCCAGAGGTGGATGAACGCAATGCCCTCGTTTGGGTGTAGGGACTGATCAGAGCCTGAAGGTACAGAGGAGCCGTTCCCCTCACTGCTCCATAGGCAAGCACCATGGTCTTGTAGCGGATGCGAGCTTCAACTGGAAGCCAGTGGAGTGTGCGGAGGAGGGGGGTGACGTGAGAGAACTTGGGAAGGTTGAACACCAGACGGGCTGCGGCATTCTGGATGAGTTGTAGGGGTTTAATGGCACAGGCAGGGAGGCCAGCCAACAGCGAGTTGCAGTAGTCCAGACGGGAGATGACAAGTGCCTGGATTAGGACCTGTGCCGCTTCCTGTGTAAGGCAGGGTCGTACTCTCCGAATGTTGTAGAGCATGAACCTGCAGGAGCGGGTCACCGCCTTGATGTTGGCGGAGAACGACAGGGTGTTGTCCAGGGTCACGCCTAGGCTCTTCGCACTCTGGGAGGAGGACACAGCGGAGTTGTCAACCGTGATGGCGAGATCATGGAACGGGCAGTCCTTCCCCGGGAGGAAGAGCAGCTCCGTCTTGCCAGGGTTCAGCTTGAGGTGGTGATCCGTCATCCATACTGATATGTCTGCCAGACATGCAGAGATGCGATTCGCCACCTGGTTATCAGAAGGGGGAAAGGAGAAGATTAGTTATGTATCGTCAAAGTAGCAATGATAGGAAAGGCCATGTGAGGATATGACAGAGCCAAGTGACTTGGTGTATAGGGAGAAAAGGAGAGGGCCTAGAACTGAGCCCTCGGGGACACCAGTGGTGAGAGCACGTGGTGCGGAGACAGCTTCTCGCCACGCCACTTGGTAGGAGCGACCGGTCAGGTAGGACGCAATCCAGGAGTGAGCCGCGCCGGAGATGCCCAGCTCGGAGAGGGTGGAGAGGAGGATCTGATGGTTCACAGTATCAAAGGCAGCAGACAGGTCTAGAAGGACAAGAGCAGAGGAGAGAGAGTTAGCTTTAGCAGTGCGGAGAGTCTCCGTGACACAGAGAAGAGCAGTCTCAGTTGAATGACCAGTCCTGAAACCTGATTGGTTTGGATCAAGAAGGTCATTCTGAGAGAGATAGCAAGAGAGTTGGCTAAAGACGGCACGCTCAATAGTTTTGGAAAGAAAAGAAAGAAGGGATACTGGTCTGTAGTTGTTGACATCAGTGGGGTCGAGTGTTGGTTTTTTGAGAAGGGGAGCAACTCTCGCTGTAGTGCGAAAGTGGGCAGCCAGCCAGGACGGGTTGTGCCAGCTCTCCGCTCTAGACCTCCAGTCCGCCTTCGCAGTCCGGTCCGGCCCGTTCCTGCTCCTCGCTTCAAGCCAGTGGTGCGCGTCCCCAGCCCGGTCGGCCTGTTCCTGTCCCTCGCACCAAGCCAGTGGTGCGCGTCGCCAGCCCTGCCCGGCCAGTTCCTGCTCCTCGCTTCAAGCCAGTGGTGCGCGTCCCCAGCCCGGTCCGGCCTGTTCCTGTCCCTCGCACCAAGCCAGTGGTGCGCGTCGCCAGCCCGGTCCGGCCTGTTCCTGTCCCTCGCATCAAGACAGTGGTGCGCGTCGCCAGCCCGGTCCGGCCTGTTCCTGCCCCTCGCATCAAGCCAGTGGTGCGCGTCGCCACCCCGGTCCGGCCTGTTCCTGTCCCTCGCACCAAGCCAGTGGTGCGCGTCGCCAGTCCGGTACGGCCCGTTCCTGCTCCCCGCACCAAGCCAGTGGTGCGCGTCGTCAGCCCGGTCCGGCCCGTTTTTGCTCCCCTCACCAAGCCAGTGGTGCGTGTGTCCAGTCCGGCACGGCCCGTGCCTGTTCCACCGGTGCCTGGTCCGGTGCCGGTCAGCTGCTCCACTCCGGAGTCAGAGCAATCCGCTACACCGGGGTCCGGTCCAACTCCGGTCAGCGGATCCACTCCGGAGCCAGAGCAATCCGCTCCACCGGGGTCCAGTCCAGCTCCGGTCAACCGCTCCACTCCGGAGCCAGAGCAGTCCGCTCCACCGGTGCCTGATCCAGCTCCGGTCAGCGGCTCCACTCCGGAGCCAGAGCAGTTCGATCCACCGTCGTCGGGTCCAGCTCCAGTCAGCGGTTCCAGTCCAGACCCAGACGTCAGCCCCTCTCCAGGTTCGGGGTCTCCCACACCAGGGTCCAGACAGGGCTTGGTACATCGTGGGAGGAAGGAGAGGGGAAGCAGCGCGCCGAGGTCCAGACCAGACCAGGGGCGCAACAGGGAGGTGGAAAGTAAGTGGTGGTCACACCCGGAGCCGGATCCGCCTCCGAGGCGGAATGCCCACCCGGCCCCTACCCTGTTATGTTTATGTGGCGTGGTCGGAGTCCGCACCTTTGGGGGGGGGGGGGTACTGTCACGCCCTGACTCTTAGGACTCTCATTTGTTGAGTCAGGGTGTGATTTTCCTTGTTGTGTATATTCATTGTGGTTATGTTCTATGTTGGATTTTCTATGTTTTAGATCTAGAATGTGTAGATCTATGTTGGCCGGGGTGGTTCCCAATCAGAGGCAGCTGTAGCTCGTTGTCTCTGATTCGGGACCATACTTACAGTGAGGGAAAAAAGTATTTGATCCGCTGCTGATTTTGTATGTTTGCCCACTGACAAAGAAATGATCAGTCTATAACTTTAATGGTAGGTTTATTTGAACAGTGAGAGACAGAATAACAATAAAAAAATCCAGAAAAACGCATGTCAGAAATGTTATAAATTGATTTGCATTTTAATGAGGGAAATAAGTATTTAACCCCCTCTCAATCATAAAGATTTCTGGCTCCCAGGTGTCTTTTATACACGTAACGAGCTGAGATTAGGAGCACACTCTTAAAGGGAGTGCTCCTAATCTCAGCTTGTTACATGTATAAAAGACACCTGTCCACAGAAGCAATCAATCAATTAGATACCAAACTCTCCACCATGGCCAAGACCAAAGAGCTCTCCAAGGATGTCAGGGACAAGAGTGTAGACCTACACAAGGCTGGAATGGGCTACAAGACCATCGCCAAGCAGCTTGGTGAGAAGGTGACAACAGTTGGTGCAATTATTCGCAAATGGAAGAAACACAAAATAACTGTCAATCTCCCTCGGCCTGGGGCGCTATGCAAGATCTCACCTCGTGGAGTTGCAATGATCGTGAGAACGGTGAGGAATCAGCCCAGAACTACACGGGAGGATCTTGTCAATGATCTCAAGGCAGCTGGGACCATAGTCACCAAGAAAACAATTGGTAACACACTACGCCATGAAGGACTGATATCCTGCAGCGCCCGCAAGGTCCCCCTGCTCAAGAAAGCACATATACAGGGCCGTCTGAAGTTTGCCAATGAACATCTGAATGATTCAGAGGAGAACTGGGTGAAAGTGTTGTGGTCAGATGAGACCAAAATCGAGCTCTTTGGCATCAACTCAACTCACCGTGTTTGGAGGAGGAGGAATGTTGCCTATGACCCCAAGATCACCATCCCCACCGTCAAACATGGAGGTGGAAACATTATGCTTTGGGGGTGTTTTTCTGCTAAGGGGACAGGACAACTTCACCGCATCAAAGGGACGATGGACGGGGCCATGTACCGTCAAATCTTGGGTGAGAACCTCCTTCCCTCAGCCAGGGCATTGAAAATGGGTCGTGGATGGGTATTCCAGCATAACAATGACCCAAAACACACGGCCAAGGCAACAAAGGAGTGGCTCAAAAAGAGGCACATTAAGGTCCTGGAGTGGCCTAGCCAGTCTCCAGACCTTAATCCCATAGTAAATATGTGGAGGGAGCTGAAGGTTCGAGTTGCCAAACGTCAGCCTTGAAACCTTAATGACTTGGAGAAGATCTGCAAAGAGGAGTGGAACAAAATCCCTCCTGAGATGTGTGCAAACCTGGTGGCCAACTACAAGAAACGTCTGATCTCTGTGATTGCCAACAAGGGTTTTGCCACCAAGTACTAAGTCATGTTTTGCAGAGGGGTCAAATACTAATTTCCCTCATGTCACACCCTGGCTCTGGGACTCTATATGTTGAGCCAGGGTGTGTTCATTCATTGTGTTCTGTTTCTTTGGTGGGTGTTCTAGGTTGTCTGTTTCTATGTTTGCCTGTGTGACTCCCAATCAGAGGCAACGAGTGTCAGCTGTCGGCTGGTTGTCTCTGATTGGGAGCCATATTTAACTGTCTGTGTTTCACTTTGTGTTTGTGGGTTTTTGTTCCGTGTCGGTATTGTTTACCGTGGACTTCACGAGTCGTGTTTTGTTTTGGTATACTTTAACTAATTAAAGTCATGTTTGTTTCACACGCTGCGCCTTGGTCTACTTCTCTCCCTGACGATCGTGACACCTCATTAAAATGCAAATCAATTTATAACATTTTTGACATGCGTTTTTCTGGATTTTTTTGTTGTTATTCTGTCTCTCACTGTTCAAAAAACCTACCATTAAAATTATAGACTGATCATGTCTTTGTCAGTGGGTGTCACGATCGTCATGAAAAGTGGACCAAGGCGCAGCGTGATATGCGTACATCTTTTTAATAGTGTATTGGCAACACGATACAAAATACAAAACAACCAAACGAAACGTGAAGTCCTCGGTTAACAACACAAACCAACACGGAACAAGATCCCACAAAACACAAGTGCACAACAGGCTGCCTAAGTATGGTTCCCAATCAGAGACAACAAGCAACAGCTGATTCTCGTTGCCTCTGATTGAGAAGCACCCCGGCCAACCTAGAAAACACACGAACTAGAAACTGAACATAGAACACAAAACATATAAGAGTCTCCAGAGCCAGGGCGTGACAGTGGGCAAACGTACAAAATCAGCAGGGGATCAAATACTTTTTTCCCTCACTGTAGGCAGCCTTTTGGCACCTGTTAGTTGTGGGATCTTGTTCCGTGTTTTGGTTGTTTGTATGCTACCTTGGACTTCATGTTTCGTTTGTTGTTTTGTTGTGTGTTTATTCGTTAAATAAACATGTTGGCATATCACGCTGCGCCTTGGTCCGTCCCGTCTGTGAACGATCGTGACAACAATATCTAGTATTAAAGTGAATGGTTCCAGCTAACATGAAGTAAATAATACTACAATATATATTATGAAAGTGAATGGTTCCAGGTAACATGAAGTAATATCTTGAGTGCATTGAGAGACATGCTTAGTACATTGCAGTGATGTCTAGTACAGTGACTCCTCCCACTGGACTGTGCTGTCAGTCTGATGCTCCTGCACAGAATACTGCTGTTGTTGTTATTGACAACGGTAACACCATGACAACAACCCTTTAACATTCTCTTCAGGTGGTTCCAGAACTTCACCCCAACAAACAGGTAGAACACAGGGTTGAGACAGCAGTGAGAGAACGCCAGCAGCCGAGTCACATTGAAGGAGTAGTCTAACGTGCTGCACCCCCTAGTGGTGTGGCTGACTCAGCACTGCCAACACTGCCATCTTTGTCTCTGGTTCAGCACCAGAGTCCTGAGGAAAATGAGTAGTTGTATGGAGCCCAGCCCACTGAGAACACCAGGACCAGGCCCAAGATCAGCCGAACAGTCCTCTGGCTCCTCGTCTCCTCCACTACTCTGGTGTCTAACTCTAGCTTCAGTCCCTGCTCTGGACCTCAGAGGTCTGGATCACACCACCAGTACCACTAGGGGCGCTAGAGTCACTAGGCCCATCAGGGTGGTTAGGGTCAACAGGGTCTTTAAGATGGTTAGTGATGACCTTAGTGAAGATGAGACCGGCAGTCCAGACAACCAATGAGATGGCCAGCAGACCTGAGAGTGGGAGGGGCCTGAAACCAGGTGAGACAGGGGGCGGATGCAGCGTCATGAGGATGAGAAACAGGCCACTGCTGTGGTAGCCAGACAGGTGATGTAACCGTAGCTCCAGCCAATCAGATGATAGGAGAGTCAGAAGGTAAAGACCAGGTCAGAGACAGCCAGGTTCATTGGTCAGCGACCTGGGAGAGAAACAACACACAGAAAGAACACAACACATCACTATGGTATTAGCCACGTGGAGAACCAGGCTTCCTTAAAATGGGAAGCATGGGGAAGTCCATGGTACCAAATCAGGGAACCCGGTGTAAACCCTGTGCTTCATTCTATAGCAAGAGGAAATCTGATATCTCAAGGAGTGATAAGTATAATTTTTGTCTTTGTCTGTTCTGGTCTAGTACTGTCTTGTTGCTAGCTAGGGCCATCTACTTTAAAGGCTGTCTGTCTTCCCAGTGGGCTACTCGGTGTGTGAGCTGCTGACTGCTCAAAACTTGCAGATGATTGTTGACAAAACCAGGATCAAGGGGAGGGCAATTTGTGACTTGTTTTTGAGAGAGAGAGAGAGAGAGAGAGAGAGAGAGAGACAGAGTTAGGAACTTTGAAAAATAAGATATGTTTCAAAATAAAAACATCTCCACATGGCCTATCTTCCCTATAGGCCTACATTAAAATACAACCACTGTATGTTTCAATATGAACATCTCCACAGGACCTATCTTCCCTATAGGCCTATATTAAAATACAACCAGTGTATGTTTCAATATGAACATCTCCACAGGACCTATCTTCCCTATAGGCCTACATTAAAATAAAACCACTGTATGTTTCAATATGAACATCTCCACAGGACCTATCTTTTTACATTTACATTTAAGTCATTTAGCAGACGCTCTTATTCAGAGCGACTTACAGTTAGTGCATACATCACTTTTTTTCATTTTTTTTTTTCCATACCCCCCGTGGGAATCGAACCCACAACCCTGGCGTTGCAAACGCCATGCTCTACAAACTGAGCTACATCCCCTGCCGGCCATTCCCTCCCCTACCCTAGACGACGCTGGGCCAATTGTGCGCCGCCCCATGGGTCTCCCGGTCGTGGCCGGCTACGACAGAGCCTGGATTCGAACCAGGATCTCTAGTGGCACAGCTAGCACTGCGATGCAGTGCCTTAGACCACTGCGCCACTCGGGAGACCCATATCTTCCCTATTTTTCAACTGAACAATGATCAAATAGTCTGAATGAACTAACATCCAACATCATGAAGTATCCTTTTGGCTGTAATGTGCAGCTAGATTCAGGTGATACTGGGCGTTCCACGAATAAGAAACATTTGAATTAATGAACTTGTTTCTGTGCTCCTTTCCTATGCATAGAGAAATCCAAATCAACGTACAATTGACAACTTCCACAGGAGCGTAACACATGACATAATTTCACTAGAACAAAAGGACTTCTACTGGATCATAATGGAACATTTTGGTGCAGATCACCTCCCACAACATTCCTTGAAGTTCCGATATCCGAATTTCTGCCAAACACTGAAGACAAACAATACCTCAGGAACTAATTCAAAGGGCTTGTGGGACATGTCATTGTGAGACAGTTTGAGCACTACAAGTCTAATGTTAAATGGCACTTACCTCACAAATACTCAGACGTAATGACAAGGAAATAAGATATAATGCCTTTATGGCTACTGGATGAAGATGAAAGACAGTCAGAAGACATGATGAGGACGATCAAACTACTTAATGAACATTATGTACCATATTCTTCATTAGAAGTAGATACATGATGTACCATATTCTTCATTAGAAGTAGATACATTATGTACCATATTCTTCATTAGAAGTAGATGGCAAGACCTCTCAGACCCAGCTTGTGAAGTTGACATTAACAGGTGATAAGTTGAGAAAACAAAATGTAGATGCAGCAATTGGACATTTGAAAAAGGCCATTGAGCCCATGGACACAATTCACAGACATAGTCCACCAGAAGATTTCCCATCTGTCACCGAAAAAGAGAAGTGGTTTGATGCTCAGATGTTTGTCATAGTAGAAACCTATGTCAAGAACGATGACTCAGAGATTTCCACCGCCAGGCTAGTGGAGAAAAGCCAAACACAGGACAAACAACCACAGACGCTGACCTGTCACTATTCTGGCTGCAGCAATCCAGCCTTCAGAAACTGAGTCACCAAGAGCAAAAAAAACACAAATATCAGTTGTCGATAATCGAGCTGAAATTTAAGCCAGATCTAAAAGAAACACTGACAACACAGTTGATGCACTTTTCAGTTATCACAGTGGCCTGCTGACAGAGTCACTCCTGGAAAGGAACTAACACAGTGACCTGCTGACAGAGTCACTCCTGGAAAGGAACTAACACAGTGACCTGCTGACAGAGTCACTCCTGGAAAGGAACTAACACAGTGACCTGCTGACAGAGTCACTCCTGGAAAGGAACTAACACAGTGACCTGCTGACAGAGTCACTCCTGGAAAGGAACTAACACAGTGACCTGCTGACAGAGTCACTCCTGGAAAGGAACTAACACAGTGACCTGCTGACAGAGTCACTCCTGGAAAGGAACTAACACAGTGACCTGCTGACAGAGTCACTCCTGGAAAGGAACTGTTTCAGTTATCACAGTGGCCTGCTGACAGAGTCACTCCTGGAAAGGAACTAACACAGTGGCCTGCTGACAGAGTCACTCCTGGAAAGGAACTGTTTCAGTTAACACAGTGACCTGCTGACAGAGTCACTCCTGGAAAGAAACTTTCTAGATTCTATACGTTAGGCTGATGGAGAGAGAACCTGCAGGCTGTGGACATTCTAAATGGAGCAGGAGGACAAAGCCCCAGTGTGTTTCATAGACTCTGGTGGAACCGCACATGGAATACAGGTGGTCTAAACCAATGACAACATAGACTCACAGAACATGGAATACAGGTGGTCTAAACCAATGACAACGTAGACTCACAGAACATGGAATACAGGTGGTCTAAACCAATGACAACGTAGACTCACAGAACATGGAATACAGGTGGTCTAAACCAATGACAACGTAGACTCACAGAACATGGAATACAGGTGGTCTAAACCAATGACAACGTAGACTCACAGAACATGTGTATTTAGATTTAGAATGTTACATTCTTTGTTACATTTATTTGTGTAATTATTTTAAGTGAAAATATTCTGTGTACCTTTTTTTACAATTGATTTGTGTAATTACTTTTACTTAAAAATGTACTGTTAACATCCTTTATGTTGTTGCTGTTTGAAGCATTATATAGGACTATGTTTGATGGGCTGTGGTGTGTGCACCATGTCAGAGCAGTAACACAACTGCTTTAGCCGAGCCTTTTCCCAGTTCTCTGGGCCAACACTGTGTCAGAGCAGTAACGACACTGTGTCAGAGCAGTAACGACACTGTGTCAGAGCAGTAACGACACTGTGTCAGAGCAGTAACGACACTGTGTCAGAGCAGTAACGACACTGTGTCAGAGCAGTAACGACACTGTGTCAGAGCAGTAACGACACTGTGTCAGAGCAGTAACGACACTGTGTCAGAGCAGTAACGACACTGTGTCAGAGCAGTAACGACACTGTGTCAGAGCAGTAACAACACTGTGTCAGAGCAGTAGCAACACTGTGTCAGAGCAGTAGCGACACTGTGTCAGAGCAGTAACGACACTGTGTCAGAGCAGTAACGACACTGTGTCAGAGCAGTAGCGACACTGTGTCAGAGCAGTAACGACACTGTGTCAGAGCAGTAACGACACTGTGTCAGAGCAGTAGCGACACTGTGTCAGAGCAGTAACGACACTGTGTCAGAGCAGTAACGACACTGTGTCAGAGCAGTAGCGACACTGTGTCAGAGCAGTAACACCACTGTGTCAGAGCAGTAGCGACACTGTGTCAGAGCAGTAACAACACCGTGTCAGAGCAGTAGCAACACTGTGTCAGAGCAGTAACGACACTGTGTCAGAGCAGTAACGACACTGTGTCAGAGCAGTAACGACACTGTGTCAGAGCAGTAGCAACACTGTGTCAGAGCAGTAGCAACACTGTGTCAGAGCAGTAACGACACTGTGTCAGAGCAGTAGCAACACTGTGTCAGAGCAGTAACAACACTGTGTCAGAGCAGTAACAACACTGTGTCAGAGCAGTAACACCACTGTGTCAGAGCAGTAACGACACTGTGTCAGAGCAGTAATGACACTGTGTCAGAGCAGTAACGACACTGTGTCAGAGCAGTAATGACACTGTGTCAGAGCAGTAATGACACTGTGTCAGAGCAGTAACGACACTGTGTCAGAGCAGTAATGACACTGTATCAGGGGTATACCAGGCTATAGACGTTGGGGTATACCAGGCTAGGGACAGCCTCCCCACACAGCTCACATATTATGTTCCACGTTTTGTCTATCTCTGATAAGCTACCCAGGAAAGGGCTGAAAATAGCCCATATTAATATATGTAGTCTTAGAAATAAGGTTCATGAAGTCAATAACTTGATGATGATGTTGTCAGGGTTACCCTCATTGGCTGATGCGCAATAAACAGAGACACTCCCATGAACACCTGTGGGCTCCATCTCAAGTGCAAGGTCATGTGATGTCTCTCTCAGGTATCGCCAATGCTCTTCACTGACCAGCCAGTCTTCGTTGTAATTGTTGTCCTGCATGGCTCTACATAGGACTTGAATTGCCCTCACATACATTTTAGCAGTTGTCTCAGCAGTCTTGTTTGGGTGATATTGGTTGCATGACCTCATCATCAAAGAGCTGAAACAGTTTCACCCACCAGCAGCTGGTACTGTTTGGTACTGTTTGGTACCATCTGGTACTGTCTGGTACTGTTTGGTACTGTCTGGTACTGTTTGGTACTGTTTGGTACTGTTTGGTACTGTCTGGTACCGTCTGGTACTGTCTGGTACTGTTTGGTACTGTTTGGTACTGTCTGGTACAGTTTGGTACTGTTTGGTACTGTCTGGTACTGTCTGGTACCGTCTGGTACTGTTTGGTACTGTCTGGTACTGTCTGGTACAGTTTGGTACTGTTTGGTACTGTTTGGTACCGTCTGGTACTGTCTGGTACTGTCTGGTACTGTTTGGTACTGTTTGGTACTGTCTGGTACTGTCTGGTACTGTTTGGTACTGTCTGGTACTGTTTGGTACTGTTTGGTACCGTCTGGTACTGTTTGGTACTGTTTGGTACTGTCTGGTACTGTCTGGTACTGTCTGGTACTGTTTGGTACCGTCTGGTACTGTTTGGTACTGTCTGGTACTGTCTGGTACTGTTTGGTACTGTTTGGTACTGTCTGGTACTGTTTGGTACTGTTTGGTACTGTCTGGTACTGTCTGGTACCGTCTGGTACTGTCTGGTACTGTTTGGTACTGTTTGGTACTGTCTGGTACAGTTTGGTACTGTTTGGTACTGTTTGGTACTGTTTGGTACCGTCTGGTACTGTCTGGTACTGTTTGGTACTGTCTGGTACTGTTTGGTACTGTCTGGTACCGTCTGGTACTGTTTGGTACTGTTTGGTACTGTCTGGTACCGTCTGGTACCGTTTGGTACTGTTTGGTACTGTTTGGTAATGTTTGGTACCGTCTGGTACCGTCTGGTACTGTTTGGTACTGTTTGGTACCGTCTGGTACCGTCTGGTACTGTTTGGTACTGCCTGGTACTGTTTGGTACTGTTTGGTACTGTCTGGTACTGTCTGGTACTGTTTGGTACTGTCTGGTACTGTTTGGTACTGTTTGGTACTGCTTGGTACTGTTTGGTACTGTTTGGTACTGCTTGGTACTGTTTGGTACTGCTTGGTACTGTCTGGTACTGTTTGGTACTGTTTGGTACTGTTTGGTACTGTCTGGTACTGTTTGGTACTGTTTGGTACTGTCTGGTACTGTTTGGTACTGTCTGGTACTGTCTGGTACTGTTTGGTACTGTCTGGTACTGTTTGGTACTGTTTGGTACTGTCTGGTACTGTTTGGTACTGTCTGGTACCGTTTGGTACTGTCTGGTACTGTTTGGTACTGTTTGGTACTGTCTGGTACTGTTTGGTACTGTCTGGTACTGTCTGGTACCGTCTGGTACTGTCTGGTACTGTCTGGTACCGTCTGGTACTGTCTGGTACCGTCTGTACTGTTTGGTACTGTCTGGTACTGTTTGGTACTGTTTGGTACTGTCTGGTACTGTCTGGTACCGTCTGTACTGTTTGGTACTGTCTGGTACTGTTTGGTACTGTTTGGTACTGTCTGGTACTGTCTGGTACCGTCTGTACTGTTTGGTACTGTCTGTACTGTTTGGTACTGTTTGGTACTGTCTGGTACTGTCTGGTACTGTCTGGTACTGTTTGGTACTGTTTGGTACCGTCTGGTACTGTTTGGTACTGTCTGGTACTGTCTGGTACCGTCTGGTACTGTTTGGTACTGTCTGGTACTGTCTGGTACTGTTTGGTACTGTCTGGTACTGTCTGGTACTGTTTGGTACTGTCTGGTACTGTTTGGTACTGTCTGGTACTGTTTGGTACTGTTTGGTACTGTCTGGTACTGTCTGGTACTGTTTGGTACTGTTTGGTACTGTCTGGTACTGTCTGGTACTGTTTGGTACTGTTTGGTACTGTCTGGTACTGTCTGGTACTGTTTGGTACTGTCTGGTACTGTCTGGTACTGTCTGGTACTGTTTGGTACTGTCTGGTACTGTCTGGTACTGTTTGGTACTGTCTGGTACTGTTTGGTACTGTTTGGTACTGTTTGGTACTGTCTGGTACTGTCTGGTACCGTCTGGTACTGTTTGGTACTGTTTGGTACTGTCTGGTACTGTCTGGTACTGTTTGGTACTGTTTGGTACTGTCTGGTACCGTCTGGTACTGTCTGGTACTGTTTGGTACTGTCTGGTACTGTCTGGTACTGTTTGGTACTGTTTGGTACTGTCTGGTACCGTCTGGTACTGTTTGGTACTGTCTGGTACTGTCTGGTACTGTCTGGTACTGTTTGGTACTGTTTGGTACTGTCTGGTACAGTTTGGTACTGTTTGGTACTGTTTGGTACTGTTTGGTACCGTCTGGTACTGTCTGGTACTGTTTGGTACTGTCTGGTACTGTTTGGTACTGTCTGGTACCGTCTGGTACTGTTTGGTACTGTTTGGTACCGTCTGGTACCGTCTGGTACCGTTTGGTACTGTTTGGTACTGTCTGGTACTGTCTGGTACTGTTTGGTACTGTCTGGTACTGTTTGGTACTGTTTGGTACCGTCTGGTACCGTCTGGTACCGTTTGGTACTGTTTGGTACTGTTTGGTAATGTTTGGTACCGTCTGGTACCGTCTGGTACTGTTTGGTACTGTTTGGTACCGTCTGGTACCGTCTGGTACTGTTTGGTACTGCCTGGTACTGTTTGGTACTGTTTGGTACTGTCTGGTACTGTCTGGTACTGTTTGGTACTGTCTGGTACTGTTTGGTACTGTTTGGTACTGCTTGGTAGCCATTACAACTCTGAGATTAGATGACTCATCTTTCAAGGCTGCGATGATGTGCCGTTTTATGTGCTCGGGTGTGTCTGAGTGGCACTTGGTCTGTTTTCCAGTGTGTCCTCTGCTCCTCCTGTATGCACAGATTTATCCCCAAGGAAATGCTGAAAAATCTTGTTGTACAGCAAAGTCTTCAATTCTCTTAAAGTATGTGACAGTCCTTGGGGTCTCAGGCCCCTTTGACTCCAACTCTGTGAGCAACCATGAAAACGTTACAGTGTCAGACGACACCTTCTTCGCTGCCAGTCTGATGTTGTCCCTGTCAGGACTGTTCACCACCTCAACACGTTGCTGCATGCCCAGTGTTCATCACCTCAACACGTTGCTGCATGCCCAGTGTTCACCACCTCAACACGTTGCTGCATGCCCAGTGTTCACCACCTCAACACGTTGCTGCATGCCCAGTGTTCACCACCTCAACACGTTGCTGCATGCCCAGTGTTCACCACCTCAACACGTTGCTGCATGCCCAGTGTTCACCACCTCAACACGTTGCTGCATGCCCAGTGTTCACCACCTCAACACGTTGCTGCATGCCCAGTGTTCACCACCTCAACACGTTGCTGCATGCCCAGTGTTCACCACCTCAACACGTTGCTGCATGCCCAGTGTTCACCACCTCAACACGTTGCTGCATGCCCAGTGTTCACCACCTCAACACGTTGCTGCATGCCCAGTGTTCACCAACTCAACACGTTGCTGCATGCCCAGTGCTCATCACCTCAACACGTTGCTGCATGCCCAGTGTTCACCACCTCAACACGTTGCTACATACCCAGTGTTCATCACCTCAACACGTTGCTGCATGCCCAATGTTCACCACATCAACACGTTGCTGCATTCCCAGTGTTCACCACCTCAACACGTTGCTGCATGCCCAGTGTTCACCACCTCAACACGTTGCTGCATGCCCAGTGTTCACCACCTCAACACGTTGCTGCATGCCCAGTGTGCACCACCTCAACACGTTGCTGCATGCCCAGTGCTCATCACCTCAACACGTTGCTGCATGCCCAGCGTTCACCACCTCAACACGTTGCTGCATGCCCAGTGTTCACCACCTCAACACGTTGCTGCATGCCCAGTGTTCACCACCTCAACACGTTGCTGCATGCCCAGTGTTCACCAACTCAACACGTTGCTGCATGCCCAGTGCTCATCACCTCAACACGTTGCTGCATGCCCAGTGTTCACCACCTCAACACGTTGCTACATGCCCAGTGTTCATCACCTCAACACGTTGCTGCATGCCCAATGTTCACCACATCAACACGTTGCTGCATTCCCAGTGTTCACCACCTCAACACGTTGCTGCATGCCCAGTGTTCACCACCTCAACACGTTGCTGCATGCCCAGTGTTCACCACCTCAACACGTTGCTGCATGCCCAGTGTGCACCACCTCAACACGTTGCTGCATGCCCAGTGCTCATCACCTCAACACGTTGCTGCATGCCCAGCGTTCACCACCTCAACACGTTGCTGCATGCCCAGTGTTCACCACCTCAACACATTTCTGCCCAGCTGCTTCATTATGCTTTTCCTTCTGGCCTTGGAAGCTGTGACGGCCAATAAAGGAACTGGAACTGATAGGAGTGACCCTAGCTCGTCAAACCATTCCACACCACTTCCGAAAAGCAGCCTCCTTCCCCTTTATAGGAAATGGAATAAAAACAAGAACATACAGTGCCTTCGGAAAGTATTCAGTCCCCTTTTTCCACATGTTGTTACGTTTCAGCCTTATTCTACAATTGATTAAATTGTTATTTTTCTCATCACAATACACACAATACTAACAAAATAAAAACAGGTTTTTAGAAAAAATTGAAATATCACAGTTATATAAGTATTCAGACCCTTTACTCAGTATATTGTTGAAGCACCTTTGGCAGCGATTACAGCCTCGAGTCTTCTTGGGTACGATGCTACAAGCTTGGCACACCTGTATTTGGGGAGTTTCTCCCATTCTTCTCTGCAGATCCTCTCAAGCTCTGTCAGGTTGCATGGGGAGCGTTGCTGCACAGCTATTTTCAGGTCTCTCCAGAGATGTTTGATCGGGTTCAAGTCCGGGCTCTGGCTGGGCCACTCAAGGACATTCAGAGACTTGTCACAAAGCCACTCCTGCGTTGTCTTGGCTGTGTACTTAGGGTTGTTGTCCTGTTGGAAGGTGAACCTTCGCCTCAGTCTGAGGTCCTGAGCGCTTTGGGAAGCAGGTTTTCATTAAGGATTCTCTGTACTTTGCTCCGTTCATCTTTCCCTCAATCCTGACTAGTCTTCCAGTCCCTGCCGCTGAAAAACATCCCCACAGCATGATGCTGTCACAACCATGCTTCACCGTAGGGATGGTGCCAGGTTTCCTCCAGAGTTCAATCTTGGTTTCATCAGACCAGAGAATCTTGTTTCTCATGGTCTGAGAGTCCTTTAGGTGCCTTTTGGCAAACTCCAAGCAGGCTGTCATGTGCCTTTTACTGAGGAGTGGCTTCCGTCTGGCCACTCAACCATAAAGACCTGATTGGTGGAGTCCTGCAGAGATTGTTGTCCTTCTGTAAGGTTCTCCTATCTCCACAGAGGATCTCTGGAGCTCTGTCAGAGTTTTTGGTCACCTCCCTGACCAAGGCCTTTCTCCCCCAACTGCTCACTTTGGCCAGGTGGTCAGCTCTATGAAGAGTCTTGGTAGTTCTAAACTTCTTCCATTTAAGAATGATGGAGGCCACTGTGTTCTTGGGGACCTTCAATGCTGCATAATTTTTTTGGTACCCTTCCCCAGATCTGTGCCTCGACACAATCCTGTCTCGGAGTCGGAGCTCTACGGAGAATTCCTTCGACCTCATGGCTTGGTTTTTGCTCTGACATCCACTGTCAGCTGTGGGACCTTATATAGACAGGTGTGTGCATTTCCAAATCATGTCCAAAATAATTGGATTTATCACAGGTGGACTCCAATCAAGTTGTAGAAACATCTCAAGGATGATCAATGGAAACAGGATGCACCTGAGCTCCATTTAGAGTCTCATAGCTAAGGGTCTGAATACTTATGTAAATAAGGTATTTATGTTATTTATTTTTAATACATTTACAAACATTTCTAAAAACCTGTTTTTGCTTAGTCAATTTGGGATATTGTGTGTCAATTGATGAGGAAAACAAATAATTTCATCAATTTTAGAATAAGGCTGTAACGTAACAAAATGTGAAAAAAGGGAAGGGGTCTGAATACTTTCCGAATGAACTGTATGTTAACATTGCCAAAGCAAGTGGAACAAACAATAACAACTTAACAGTTAACTACCACTAGTACTACTACTACTAGTCTCTCTGTCTTGACTGTCCTCACATTTCACTCACAGCTGGTGGCTGGTTGATGGCACCTGCAGGCCTGTTTGGAGGGACAACTGGACAGAACATATCAGAACGCTTGGAACTCAGCTGAGACCCTGCTCTCCTTCCCCGTCTTTCAAGGAAGAGCCCCTTCTCTACTTCCTGTTAGGCATGATGCTCTCGAGGTGTCTCTCCATTTCACTAAAGTCATGTGGTATTACCTATAGTTGACCCCTAGACACATTCCAACTGTTTGCCTGTGAATGGGTGTCCACGTCATCAGGCTATTTACTTGTTACATGTGTTTAAATACTGCGTCACAGAATTTGAATGAAATCTATTCACTACTGGCCAATCACCATCCACTTCCTGTTTTCAGACCTGTTTTAACATTTGAAGGTAAATCTCTTTGTATTAAAAATGTGACACAGGCTGTCTTATTATGCTTATGTATGTCCTGGTGCTGGGTTAGGGTTAGGGTTAGGGTTAGGGTTAGGGTTAGGGTTAGGGTTTGTATAATATTCTGAAATCTGACATGGGTTTAAGTTACTATCATGAATCCTGAATGAAGTCTCAAACATGAATGAATTATAGTGTATTGAATAACCCAATTGTACAATTTGTCATCCAGTAGATGGCAGTAATGTGCCATCACCTTCAAAGAGGTCTAATGTGTTTTTCTATTCACCCTTCAAGTACTGAGCAAATGTCCAAATTACTGAAATTCCCTGAATTTGCATTGAAAATGTTGCTTTGATGAATAATACTGTAGATCCAGACACATGCAAAGTTCAAGTGTTTTACAAAGTGGGTAATGTTGAGCCCCAACTCCTGTCTGTCACTCACTCCATTAAATGACTTAAACAGGCTTATTTTAATTGGCTGAGGTAACAACATGAAGTTCATGATGATCTGTCCAGATGCCATACTGTGCTTTTCTCCTGCGGGAATATCCAGAACTCTCTCTCTCACACACATCAACACTGACTTTAGCTTAATTGGATATTGTTGTATGTGTAATCAATAGCTATATTAGCAGGTTGAGGGACTAACTTACTTCCACTACCTACTACTAGCTTGCATGGCTATAGCTAGTAACCAGGTAGTGCTAGCTAGCCAGCTAGTGGTATGCTGTGCTAGCTAGCCAGCTAGTGCTATGCTGTGCTAGCTAGCCAGCTAGTGCTATGCTGGGCTAGCTAGCCAGCTAGTGCTATGCTGTGCTAGCTAGCCAGCTAGTGCTATGCTGTGCTAGCTAGTGCAATGCTGTGCTACCTAGCCAGCTAGTGCAATGCTGTGCTACCTAGCCAGCTAGTGCTATGCTGTGCTAGCTAGCCAGCTAGTGCTATGCTGTGCTAGCTAGCCAGCTAGTGCTATGTTGTGCTAGCTAGCCAGCTAGTGCTATGCTGTGCTAGCTAGCCAGCTAGTGCTATGCTGTGCTAGCTAGCCAGCTAGTGCTATGCTGTGCTAGCTAGCCAGCTAGTGTAAGCCGACTTTGAGCTAAAGGGAAGAGCTGCTGCTTTCAAGGAGCGGGACTCTAACCCGGACGCTTATAAGAAATCCCGCTATGCCCTCCGGCGAACCATCAAACAGGCAAAGAGTCAATACGGGACTAAGATTGAATCGTACTACACCGGCTCTGACGCTCGTCGGATTACAGACTACAAAGGGAAGCACAGCCGCGAGCTGCCCAGTGACACAAGCCTACCAGACGAGCTAAACCACTTCTATGCTCGCTTCAAGGCAAGC